>NC_044501.1:32577989-32725489 GCF_902362185.1 Chanos chanos | reverse complement strand
CTTTGAACTTTAGAGTTAGCATCCGAGCCCACACAGCTGTCTGACCACTGACTGACGGTGGAGTGAGACAGGGGCTGTGACCTCCTGCTGTTTATATACACTGTTAGATAAGGGCACATTAATAATTAGATCAGTCTGGAGCATGAAACCATTACATAACCATAACAGATTTTGTCTAAAGCCATTTTACAGCTATTCTTTCCTTCATACTTAAATTTACATAACAGCTCAGGCTTTTTATGGGTTGTACTGTACTCTCCCAGCTCACTGATAACGCCAAAAAGTTTACAGAAGCAAAGTGAATCGTAATGGGCACGGAGAAAGATTTAGCAGAGTACACAGCTTAGGTGGTATATCGTTAGTCTTTGGGCGTGTCCGTGTTTCGCTTACGTGACCTTGCTTTGTTGAGTCTCAGGATAAGTTGTGTTTTGTAATCAAAACTCAAAACAAAGAAAGAGAGAGCGGCAAAGAAAGAGAAAGGAACAGTATACAGATTTGTGTTTGACCCAATTAGAAAATGCAAACAACTTAAGTACATTACATTCAAGTTATTTCGAAGGCAAGAAGAAGGGAAAAAAAGAACGATTTAGTTCTAATGACTAATTTGCATGAGCAAAGTGAAATGAATGTGAAAATGGACGGTTAAAACAAAGCTGTGAAAAAATCTACCTATGACAGGAGGTCAGCTGACACATTAGAATGACTCAGGGTTGTGCTCAGTCTTGGCTTCTCATTATTTCTTGTTCTATCCTTAGTAATGACATCATTGCTACCAAACTGACACCACTCATTTCTCCAGCTTTTACAAACAGTCTTAGTACACAACATATAGTGTTTTCATATGTTTTCATTAAGGTTTCTAATGCTGTCAGATACATAACTGAAATGGGTTTATGAAATTACTATTGTAATATAATGTCAATTGCTGAAGAGATCAGCTGACTTAAGGTCAACTTTCTCTCTATATCTATTGCCAAAACATGTCTGGCCCTGATTCTGGTTCTGTGAGGACAAACCACAACGCAGAGGTCTATGACCCACCAACCCACATTCCCGAATGAGTCCCGATGACCTGCCCAAAAGACAGCCAGGTCTCTCTTTCCCTTTCTCCTTGTCAAGGTCACTTCTGTCTACAAACACAGGCTTTGTAAAGCACCATACTGGTTGGCAGGATTCTGCCACATATAAACAAACTCTTTACACTCTTTTCAGAGATTCATGTTCACACTTTGCTGTGTGACGCACTTTAGAAAAGGCATAATGCTAGATATGGTTGTTCTACAAGTGCTGTACAGACGTATGGTTTGTTAACGTGCTGTACACATACAGTCATAATTTCTTGTACTTGCCATTTGGATTCATGCGCATAAGACAGTAAAATTACAAAAGCATAGCCATTCCCTTCATGACGGTATTTAAATTCTCTGTCTGAGTAAAACAATGCTACGCTGACTAACAGCACACAAATTGAAGTCAAAGAAAGTTCTGCAGGTATTCGTTTTGTTAAAGATGGAGAGGTGGTAGGTATTCTTGCCTCGCTTACGAAGTGAATATGTTGCCCCCGAATTCAGTGCATATTATCAAATAAGTAAACACATTTCTGGTTTAAAATCCTTGTAAAGCAGAATATAAATAACTGAAAACTACGATACAACAACTACGGGAAACCAAGTACTTAAAAGGCAGCTAAGGGAAAACAATAAACATTGAAACACGTGGATGGATAGATAAATAAATAAATAAATAAATAAGACATTTTGTTATTTAAATGTATCATAGTCTTAAAATCAGACGGTTTCATTCAAGGTTGTGAGTGGCAGCCAGACCAAAAGTTTTAAAAAATGATGTTTGCAAGAACAAATTTTTAATCGAGTGAACTGAAAAAGCTGTCTATAATTCGGTTGAACTGAACAAATCTTGTCATCCACCGCCGGATGACGGGTTTAAAATTTTGAATCCATGATCATTAGGTTTGGGTAGAAACACTATGTTGA
The DNA here is from genome assembly GCF_902362185.1 of Chanos chanos. NCBI lineage: Eukaryota > Metazoa > Chordata > Actinopteri > Gonorynchiformes > Chanidae > Chanos > Chanos chanos. The sequence goes on along the minus strand of NC_044501.1, from coordinate 32,723,495 downwards.
CATGGAAACCAATACTGATATTACCTCCCCACCTAGCTGCTGAAACCCAGCCGGCATGACTTTGAAGGGATGAGACGCAGATTCAATCCAGACTCTTGACGCGCTTTCAGAGCGCACTCTTGCCGGCAGAGACCACGTGAAGTAAGTAATTCCAAACGAGTTTAGATGGAGGAAAGTAAATTCGTCTCTTAAATAGTACTTAGTTGAGAACAGAAAAAGCAGGGTCCAGAAAAAATGGCAACATGAGAATCCAAATGTATATTACGGCGCGCTCTCTTGTAGAAGCCTAATAGTCACTGCAGTGTCTGTAATTTACTCATAGAGCGCTGGTTCAGTTTGGACAGAATGACATGGGTACACACACTCGCACACCACTCCTGGAATTTTTTAAATGAGGGAAAGAGAGGGGAGGGGGGAGAGCCACTACGCTAAAGGGTGTCAGCCATCCCGTCCCCCTCAAGCCATGCACCAGAGGTCGTCTCGTGGGACGAGACGAGAGCACAAATTTGTCTTGACCTTATCTGTCATTGGCTGAAGCCGCGAGGAGTGTATTATCTGTGTATACAGTACCGGGAACAAGCGTGTGTGTGTGTGTGTGAAGTTTAGTTTAAGTGTAGGTTTTTCCAAGGTAACATTCAATGGTTGCAGTCATTTTCAAGAGAAAGTTTGGCTGTGGGAAACATAAATTAAGAAAAAAAGAGTTGAAGTTTGGTGCGCATGGAGTTTGGTAAATGTATTTTTGCTTCAGTCATTTGTTTGATAAATCATTCTTTATTGCAATGCCGTGCTTTTTGTATAATATCAGAACTTGCACCTTTTTGAGCATTTGATTTCCTTGTAAAATATAGCCCATGTGATGAGAACAACCAATTAGCCTTGATCAAGAGTGATGTATGATTTTTATTTTTAATTTTTATTTATTTATTCTATTTTATTATTTTTTTTTAAATCAGTTGATTAGTTAACCAGAGTTCTTCATTTCCTAAATGTGAGAAATTTGAGAAATCAGTGCTGCATATCTTTCATGTTTTCTCACATGAATGCCATTACTACTGCTCCTCCTCATTGATAGAGGTTGAGAAAGGACAAAGCTCAGTTATTTGGGGTCAAGGGGGCTGGGGGTGGGTGGGGGTTTGGGGGGGGGGGGGGTTGGGGCACTTGATAGCAAGAAAGGAACCTTAGTGCCAAAATTCATCTGGTTGTAGGTATGAGTTGACAGTCACAGCCTTAGGACTGGACCAGAGGCAACCTGGCAACCATTGTCCATGTCTTTTCATCACCCATAAATCCCTTACTATTTTAGAACAGATGCCAAAGTGGTCACACACTCAGCCAGTATACCCACCGCACCAACTCACCCCTGCGCCACATGAAAAAGAGATTAATCCTCCCAGGCAACAGGTGGTCCTCGATTGTAGACTGTAAAACTCAGGCTTTTGACCAGGGGGCTGATCAGGGAGTGGGGATTAGTGGGAGTGCGGTGCTATAGACGTGATCATGATGTGGAGTAGAAGATGCCACGGACGCAATGGAAAAAACGGCTGTCCTAGATCTCTCGCTCTATATTCCTGAAGCCTAACCACCCATACTCACACCCCTTTAGCTAACCACACCTTCATCTCACGCCACCTTTTATCCCTCCCTCTTTTCTATCCCTCCCTCTCTTGCCCTCCCCCCCTCCCCACCCCCACCCCACCCCCACCCCCACCCCACCCCCCATGTCCCGGGCGTCCTCCCCTCCTCCTCCTCCTCCTCCTCCTCCTCCTCCCACTCCTCTCGCTCCTGCTCTGATATGTGGATGATTGAGAAAGAGTGGAGACGAACTTGACACCAGGCAGCTGAAGTAAGGGGCCCAGCCAGAGTCATGTGCACTTCTCTCACTAAACCCAAAGTAACCTAATCCCTCACAGACAGTGTCCTTGGTCTCCAACCCTCAGTCTGCATAAGGGAGCGCAAATGTTAGACGACATTACCGAAACGTTTGTGGTTTTTTTTTTTTTTTTTATTCTTAACGCTTCCACTGAAATCATTTTCTGTCACTTTTGTTGGAGTAATTAAGAAACTGAACTGGAAAAAGTCCCAAAGGTAACGAGGACTTTTTTATCAGTGGAACAGTTCGCATAATTGCAAGCAGATTCCCGAATCACTGGATATAACCAGCTTTGATGGCTATGTTTTGCCTGAAGTGACTCTGCTGTACTATTATTTTGTACGAGATAGTGTGTTTCCTTTGGAGAATATTAACTTTTCCTCAAGGTCACCTCCAGCCAACAAAGGAGATGGAAGCATAGCAGTCTTACTGAAGGCATGAAAGGTCAAAGTGGACTGAAAGGTCAATAGACCTTAAGGGAGTAAGAGCAGAATGGAGGCCAGGTGATACATGTGTCAGTGTGTATCTCCTGTCAAAGTTTTACCCTGCAGTAAAACACACAGCTTAGCCAATGCTCAGATTAGTGATGTTTGATGCTCCAATATCAAAGGTTTACAGTGCTCAACATTTCCATCAAAAAACTCTTTACAGATGCCTATCGCTGTTATCAGGAAAGTCATGCAGTAAACCATTCACGTGTACATACACTCACACACGCTCTCTCTCTCTCTCTCTCTCTCTCACGCACACACACACACACACATGCACACACACAAGGTCATGTGACTGCCAGTCCTTGTGGTGATTATGTTAATTTGGCTGCAGGAGTGTTCCGTCCTCAGTAATATTTAGCTCTATGACAACACACATTGAATAGCCCATTCCATGTTGTCATACATATCAACACTGCACATATCATAACCAGGCTGATTCAAGTATACTACCATTACATGTTTTCCTTAAACTGTGTAAATTATGGAGTTTGTCTAGACTTTGCATAAAGTCATTCACCAGGCAGCTTCAACTGACGCTATATTTTCACTGTGGATTATGACATTGTTTTAATTACCTTATTAACTCCATTAAAAAAAAATGTTTGATCAAATGCTGTCTTCGTACATGACAAGCTTCAATAATATCTGAGATCAGAGATGTAACAGCCTGTTTTGAAGGACATTGGTGACAGTAAGAACAGTCTGACACCCTGTGGTGGGAAACATAGCTACCAGCTGCCACTCAGAATGCAAAATACTGTCTAGCATTAAACCTAGCCCTTGTCCAGGAACTCTGTCAATAGGCTCTATGTCTACACATCTCCATTGCATTGTCTAATAAAGGAAATTGGTAAGATTATGGGCTCCAATGAAGAATTGCCTCTCTTCTAAATTCACACTGCTCCGAGTAGACCTTACTCCATTCGTGGATTCTGTGAACCGCTAGAACCAAGCGTAGGTTTTGAATGTGGCAGATCTGAGCCCACAGCATCACATGCTAACCTAAAGGTCTAGCAAGACCTGTATTTACAATGTAATTACAATGCATCATATTGGATGATTCCAAAATTAACCAATAAGATACAGAACAATTAAATATTCATGGGTTCTGGGTATATAACCCTGCTTTTTTGGCTCATTTAAACAATGTACACGGGTTCTTTCTACAAAATAAACTAGCATGACTGACACTGCATTTCAGCCAGAGGCCTTGACTAGGGGTAGCAGAGTGTGTATGAACAGGAGAAAAATGAATGTTCATTCTTCATTACTCTCAGATATGCTAAGTAGCTCTATTTACTTAAAATATGTTTCTAGAAAAAGAAAGACCTATCTGCAAACTGTTCGTCTGGGTTCACTCAAAAATTCAGAATTCAGACATTGGACCTCTGTGGATCAGTCATGGAAAAGTCACAACATTTTATTGGCTTGAAACTGTTGTTAAATCAACAAGAAAGCTGCAAACCCGGAAATAATTTGGGAAACTTCTGTACGTTTCACACTATCCAACAGGAATCCTGCTCTTTACCACAACAACAAGAGCTCTCAAGGATATTATGCATACACTGAGTCATTTCAAATTTGATACTTATAGCTTGTGTTCAAATACATTACCTAACAGTCTTTGAGTTTCTAACATGAATCACTCACAACAGATTTTTGACAACAAGCATCAGTCTACTCATGCGGCATTTGTTCTCTATCCATAGATACAAACACGTGTGCACACGTGCACACACACACACACGCACGCACACACACACGTACATACACACACACACACACGCGCACACATACACACGCACACACACACGCACACGCACACACACACACACATACACTTTTTATGTAATAACAGTCGTCAAAGTCTAAAAGGGCAGAGCCGGAACTTCTAAGACTTTAGTCCACCTTGCACACCAAGTGGAACCCTCAGATTCTGACCAAATGCCTCACATTCCGAACCCACAAAAGGGCTACTTTAAATGAAAGCCCAAGCCCCCTTGTCATAGCAAACCCATTGGGGGTCTGTTGAGTCATGTTTCTTAATGTTACAGAAGAGGTGGAATGGATCACATTCAGTACCAAATCTGAGTTAAGGGCATCATAAGATCTTGGATGGAAAAGAGTATGAGGAGGAAGTGGTGCATGTCAGTGTCACTATAATCCAAGGTCAAATGTAACGTGATCTGTAGGAGAACTTTTCTGTGAGATTTTTGCCTGAAACTTCCTTTTGCTTTGACTCACATATTGCAACTATTAAAAGTATGCCATATATATTTTAGGACTAGTAATAATTTCAAGCTTTGAAAGACTAATTTTCACAATGCACGGCAGTGTACATGGTGATTTTCAAACACAGCAGATATCTGCTTTTTAATTCAGGATATCCAGATAGTATGTCATGCAATTTTCCTACATTATTCAAACTTAATATAGTTTCTGAAAGCTGTTCACAGAATCAGTAAAACAAAGCCAGTGAGTTAGTAAACAGTAAGAAAAAAAATCAGAGACTGGACAGAATGACGTATAAATTCTATATAAACTTTGTATTCTTCTGTCCCGACTGAAAAATTTATACGCGCTGTTATGTTCAAATATACACATGCTTGACGATCACCCCTCTGATTGGCGGCCTATGAACTTCTGACACGTAACGAAACACGCCCATTAAAAAAAATCACAACTTTCTTCGGGAAGTCCCAGTACGGTGTCTGTTTTGGGACGTCGACGGTATTTCGCGAAGTCAGCGACTTCTCCGAGGCAGTCTTTATTGACCTGTCCCTCTCCAAATACGTGTATATCCCAACCCAGTATCACGACTTTATCTGAGACTCCAAAAGTGGGAATTTCAACCCGAGGTGAAGTATTGATCTGTGATGCTAAATATCGGCGAATTAGCCCCTACCATTGCTAAACGCTGAAGTGATTCGACCATTTGGAAATTGCTAATTTTGTAAAATAGGTCACTCGGCTATGGTTAGATTCAGGCTTATTGTACGAGTGTATGTAGATAGCTGATAGTGTTAGTTTTCCTTATGAGAGCATATCATGGAATTTACACATGGAACTACTTTGCGGTCGATGCTGGATAAGTTACATTGTTATGCTAACTGGCTAGCTACTCGTCTATCAAGTTGAGCACTAAGTTGCATGTGCCAATAATGAGCGATTTCCTTTGTAATACTTCCTGCACCTTGTCCACGCGAGCAGCTCTTAGTTTTAATCTTTTCGCGCGTCGACCGTGTCTCCTTCGTTATTTGAGCCGCCATTGTCTCATCTTCATCCTTTTAAAACAAAGCACGTGCAATGCATTCTGCATTGTTTGTGCTGGTCTGGAAAAGTCGGCGACGTCCGTCGTTGTAGCGTGTAATTTCAAACGCGAGTAACATTTTGGTCAGCTTCTTTTATGATGAACCGTTTACCTAACCTTTAAGTGGGGCTTGGAAGATGATATTTCATATTTGGGAGTGCGATTTTTCGACAAAAGCTTGTAGTTCTTTGTATTTAAGTGTCTGATTACGTTTGCATCACAATGTTCAGGCGTGCTGATTGACAGTTAATTAAACGGTTTAAGCTTTGAAGTGATGGTCATTGTAACATTTCAGAATTCCCAATCTGTGATACATTCTCACGGGTTCACTTTGAAAAACCAGGTCCTCCATGGACTGCGTCTTCATGATGATCAATTGTGATTCCCAAGATGGATAAAGACCGCTTAGAATTAATGTTAAGAGAGGCAGTTTTGAACTTGAAACAACCTATGCTGCTCTGCTTATTCTTTCTACTACATTTTAACTTGACAGGCACAGTTCATTTCCAGATGCTTTAAGATTCTTTTAAAAAAAGGAAAAAAAAAAAATACAAAAACAAAACAGAACCCCCAACCCCCACCCCTTTCCCTTCCCAGCCCCCCTTCATCCCCCTCGTTGTCCATCCAGGTTCCTGAGCACAGAGGGCCAGTGGAGGGGAACCGGGATGGGTGATATGGATTCGGCCAATCTGCCCATGAGTCAGGACACCTTTCAGGAGCTGTGGATGGGTCTGGATAATGACATGTAAGTTCACTTCAGAAGTGGAGGGCAAACACTTTGGGGGAAACGTGACGTCATGCGGTGTCCTAGAGACCGGTCGGTGCTTGCCAACGCATTTTGCATCTGATTTTATATGAACATTACATGATAAGGAAGCGAAAGAGAATGTTTCTGGAAAGCATGATTCTGCTTCTCTTTTCATTCAAATTTTATTTTATTTCAGAGGGAATATGTGTATAGAAACCTAGCAACTGGAATTTCCAGCATGCAACCTCAGGAAAAAAACGAAAATTAAGTAGAAAATGTAGGGGCTTTGTGGATGGGGAATTAGTCACAAAGTGTCTGGTCCCTTTTGCCTGTTGCTTTCCATTTTGACTTATTTGCATGCCTGTTAGTGAACTTATGTTGCTGCCTGCTTTTATGACCTGTTTCCTTTGCACTGTTCTGCGTACTGTTTTGATTGGCAGGCAGAAGAAAAGTGATATCATAAAATGAATTCTAATGATAATTGACTGTGATATTGAGGAAATGGTGCCTCATGCTAAGTGCTTATATTTTTTTAGGCAGTTTGGTGATCTTATGCAGGAACTACAGTCAGCAGAGGGTACAACTGAGGTATGTTTGATTTTTTTTTTTTTTTTTCAAAATGTACTTTTCACAAATAGTTCACTAGGCCTGCACGTTGCATCGTTTTTTTTTTTTTGTTTTTTTTTTTATCGTGATCGTGATACGGAATTTCCGCAGCGAACGCTTCGCAAAGGGCTGCGATTTCCGAATAGCAGACATTGATGAGGCGGGAAAGTTGACGACATTGATGAGGCTGGAGAGCAGACGTTTGGTTCTGCTTTAGCATTACCCGCACACAGGTCTGCGGTGCCTAGGCCTTGCTTCTGCGATGACGTAACCGGAGTGCGACGCAGAGAGAAATGAAACAGTCGAGCAACAAAGTACTAAAATGAGTCGTCCTGAAATAACAGCCGAGACCAAGAATGTAGGCCATCCAACGGCGGAGGGTTCGGTGCTGAAAAGGGGAAGTACATCAGCTGTGTGGTAGCACTTTGGTTATAAAGCAGAGAACTGTTTGCAAATGCAAGTTTTTTTGTGCAAAACGTCTCAGGTAGCCGCGGCCACGCATCAAACCTGTGTTATTCACTTGCGGTAGAACCGTAAGGAACTGCATGATGGGCGCTGAGCAAAAACGTGATCAATTAACTAGTTGCTGAATTAATGGAATTTAAAATAAAATGCATGAAGACATTCAGGGCATGATGGCTGTTTTCCTGATAGCTGTACAGTTGCACAAAAAGTCAGGTTGTCCTGGAACTATTTCATTAGGCTACCGTTTCCTTTTCGACACTTTGCAAAATAGAGAGTGCAGAATTTAGCTGGTTTTATTCTAAATTAGTTTTATATTTATTGTTCGTCGCCGTTATTGTGAATTATTGTAAACTAGCGTTTCGTAAATAGTTGGAAATGATTTTGATTGCATTGCATAGCAGACACACTCCATTCATTTGCAGGGTTAATACTTGCGGCATGTATAGAGCCACAGTGAAACTGTAACTTAAATCTCTGTTTTGTTATATCTCACATCGCCATCCCAATACCCAACAAGTTTATGAGACATTGCGTATTTACTGCATATTTTGCAGTTAACCTAAAATACATTTGAAGATGATGTTGCCTCAAATGTTGCTCCTTGTTTATGAGTTGACCCTTTACTTTGCAAACTCGGGGTTTAGAACAGAGCTCATTGCTGCCATTAACAGAAGTTGTACCTTAAATGGCTTCTCTCTTTTTTTTTTTTTGGTAACATTTCATAGAAGCATGTACGAAAATATGTCAACTTCCAAATGTGAAACTTGATAACCTTCACGAGAGAGAGGCACGGAACTTTTTACAAGGTTACGGATCTCATGGATAGCCTTTTTTTCTTTTTTAAAAAAAAAAAAAAAAAAAAAGACAGACATTCTCCATGTGTATATTTGTACATGCCAGTTTTGTTTTCTCAAGACACGCAATGACGATTAACCTGCTTTGTGATTTTCAGCCCTATGTCACCTTCACTCAGGACTTTGAGGACTTTGTCCAGAAGACCCTCGTTCCTGAGGGGGCCCCTCCAGCCCCTGAGTCAGAGCGTTTGGACAGCCTGCCCCCTCCCGCCACCGCCGTGCCCACCACAGCCGACTACCCCGGCCAGTATGGCTTTCAGGTGGTCTTCCACCAGTCCAGCACGGCCAAGTCAGCGACATCAACCGTGAGTTCGGAGCACAGATTCTTTTGGGCTTTGACTTACGGGAATAATTCGTGTATTTTCGTTCAGTACATCTTAGGAATAGTTTCGATTGGCCTGTTCAGTCCTTAAAAATGGAAAAATGCGATAGTGCCATCTAGAGGCCAAGTAAAGAATGTAGTAAACTGAAGTTTTACAGTGACTTGGCAGTCAAAGATATCCACTAATTAATTCTAGGTAAGTAGGTTTGTTATTATTGAATTTTAAGTACCAGTTTCGTACAGTTGGTTTGACAGTACAGATCCACTATCTCATCTGTGATATGAAATGGATTTCAGTGTTGACGTGAATTTGATGCACTGTATATGGTAAAGTAAAAAAAAAAAAAAACCTTGGTGCCATTTTGGTCTAATTTATTATCACTGCAAAGAGATTTTCCTTGAAAACTGTCTAGAATTATCTTTCTTGCGGATTATATGCGTGAGAAAGTAATCCACACATTAGAAAATTACAATTTGGTAAACCAAAAAAAAAATCTTCAAGTTTTAGAGAAATCTTTGATTTTTCCCACTTGCAAAGCCATCTTAATTACAGTTTGCATATAGGTACAATTATATGGACATTTCTGGACTTAAACACTCCTAAATAAGAATTTCAGTCTGACTTTTTTTTTTTTTTGGAATTCCTCAAACAAGCTTGTGGTTCATTTCCCATGAAGGATCTGAATTATCACTTAAAACATAACGATTCCTCAGACAGTTTCAGAAACCAATAAATCAGCCTCATGATTGCTCCTGAACGATGGAACAAATAAAAGAAGAGGAAAAACAGAATTACCTGGCGCTCCTTTCACAGTCCAAAGCAGGCGCTGCTCTGAGTTTTTCATTCATTCGGTCTCCACGTTGATTGTAGCTCAGTCTAGCCTAGCGTATTGTTCCGTTTGCGATTCATTTGAGGCCTGAAACATCTTCTAGAAAACACGAGTCAGAAGGTCACCAACTTTTATCCGAGTGGATAGCATCAATATAAGAGTAACGGGACGGGAGAATCACGCATTCCCTCTATGCGTCCTTCTTGTTGTCCCATTGTTAGCAGTGGGATGTGGTGACTGGTTGAATGGTAACTCATTGTAATAACATGACCGGGCATGTCCTCAAGTCTTGGATGAGGTCAGATTCCGCCGTCCTGCTGTTCCTTATGATCAAAACTATCACTGCGTTAGCTGATTCCACCGTAAGGTATTCAGAGTTTCTTGAATACTATTTAAATAAGCATTTTCTTTTTGTTTGTTTTTGTTTTAAACACTTGACATTTTAAAAACATTTTAACAACAAATTGAATTTGAGTCAAAGAAACCGGTCCTTTTTTTTTTTTTTTTTTCCATTTTAGAAGTACTCATTACATGCCCAAGATGTCGGAGTTAATATTCGCTCATGGTCCCGGTTGGAGGGGGAAAAAAAAAACCCACATCTAGTACTAAAACTGTCCACCTTATTTGGACAGTTTTATAAAATATCTAAGCAATACCTTGTTCCAAGCAGTGTCTCACTCTTCTTTCTCCTTTGCTTTGCAGTTTTCTAAGAAGCTGAACAAGCTCTTCTGTCAGCTTGCGAAACCTTGTCCGATGGAGATTGTGTTGGAGCGCGAGCCTCCTCAGGGAGCCCTCGTGCGGGCCATGGCCGTCTACAAGGAACCGCGCTTCATCTCCGACGTGGTGCTCCGCTGCCCCCACCACCAGACGGTCGCCGAGAGCAACGAAGGTGAGTGCAGCATTACTTTGTTTGTTTGTTTTTTAACCGTTTGTCACGGGCAAGGCGCACCAGTCATTTGCCACATTGCTTTTTTCCATTCAGTTTGACCAATGCTGTAACCACAAAGACTTGTTTGAAAGCCAAATTGAGTCTTGTTCTTTTCTTTTCCTCCATCCACAGAGGTTGCTCAGCGGAGTCACCTGATCCGCATGGAGGGCGGCCAGAGAGCTCAGTACCAGGAGGACACCAACACCAAGCGACAGAGTGTAACCGTGCCCTACGAACGTCCCCAGGTCCTGCCACACCCTCGCATGAGCATAAAAGACACATTTCATTCAGACTCGACACCAGATATAATAATGTATATTTATGTGGTTCTCACGTAGTGACGCGAGATTAAATTGTGACTTATATTACTGCATTAGAAACTGTGTCATGGAATCTGTGTCGCTGCTGTAATGTTTTCTTTTTTAGTATTTGCATGTGTTTGTTCTCTGCGAGTGTGTATGTGTTGCGTGCGTTTTCTTGTTTGCATTCATGCATCTCTGGGTCATCACGCAACCTGTATGTTTGTAAACACTGGTTGTAATATTTGCATCTCTGCCCTACTAGACCAGTCTCAACTCCCGAGGGGCCCACTGTCCTGCATGTCTTTATTTTAAGTCAGGACTGAGAAACCTGAAACCGATTAAATCTTTGTGTGTGTGTGTGTGTGTGTGTGTTTGTGTTTGTGTGTGGAGGGATTTCTCTCGCTGCTTCTTTTTCCGCGCCTGTTGGCTGCACTGTCGTGTGTGCCTGTTTGAGCGTGTGATGTATATATTTTTCTGTCTTGTTTGGTCTTATTGGTCTTTGTAGCTGGGCTCAACTGGCACCACCATCCTGCTGAATTACATGTGTCACAGCAGCTGTATGGGCGGCATGAACCGCCGGCCCATTCTCACCATCGTCACCTTGGAAACACACGAGTAGGTCCAGCAGTGTATTTACATAACAAGTCAAATGTAATGGGCGTGTCAGTATAGACAGACCCCTAATAATCCCCCCCCTCCCCTCTCTTCCCGTAAATAGCGGTAAGGTTTTGGGACGCCGTTGTTTCGAGGTGCGCGTTTGCGCGTGCCCAGGCCGTGATCTCAAATCCGAAGAGGAGAAGATCGTCAAGAAACAGGGCGGGGAGAAGGTTGCTATGGGTACCAAGAGAAGTAAGTTTAAAAAGAAAAAAAAAAACAAATTGAGAAAGAAAGGTCTGTTGAGTATGTAGACAGTCCCCGACTTACAATGGTTTGACTTAAGATTTTTCGACTTTACGATGGTGCGAAAGCAATGTGCATTCAGTAGAAACCGTGCTTCGAAATTTTGAATTTTGATCTTTTGGGGATCATTTTGTGGATATGAATTGAAATGGAAGTATATTCAAACACTGATTATGGCTTCTTTTCACTTTCAGAGGCTCAGGTTTTAGAATCACCCAGGGAGTCGCAGTCCACTGCCAAACCTGGATCCAGCAAGAAAACCAAAACCGACTCCAGCGGCGAGGAGGATGTTTTCGTTTTACACGTAAGTGACTCGAGTCCTCTAACAAAGCCACGGAAAGGGGATCAATGCGTGGCTGTTTTGTCACAAGAAAAAAAAAGATTACACCCCTGTTTGTTCATGATGGGGTGACCATGCTCTGTTTAACACCTCTCCCCCTCCTTCCTTCACAGGTACGTGGTAGAGAGAGATTCGAGATGTTTAAGAGACTGAACGACAGTTTGGAACTGATGGATCTCATGCCTGCTGCTGACCAGGAAAAATATAGACAGAAACAGTAAGGACTTTGGCCTAAAAACATCCAACCCCCCCTGTGTAAAGCTCAGCTCATCAGCTGGGGTCAGATCATAACTTACTCAGCTCTTTAATCAGGGTCACGGGGGGGGGGGGGGGGGGGTATACTTGTTGTCAGATTTAAAGAGGGAAAAGAGGGAAGATGAATGAAAAACCACACATGACTAAATGAAGTTTTATTTCAGTTTTATGCTTAATCCTTTTCCAGGAAACCAACCGTAAATGTTAAAAAAAAAACGACGGACGTGGTCCAAAAAAAGACATGTAAATAACAGCACGTCTGTGTGTCCGTGCTGAAAGCGGCTCTCTGTGTTTTCTTGTCAGGGCCGCTAAGAGCGTTCTCGTCAGCGAGCCGGGGCCCGTGCAGCCGAAGAACGGGAAGAGGCTGCTTACCAAGGACGAGAGGAGCGACACAGACTGAAACGAGCGGCGTTTCTTTCATCTTTCCACAGCGTTCCATGTCTTTCCCTTCAGGAAAACCCCCTTTACACTGTTACTGCCTGTCTAATGCTCTGCTAGTAGTTCCGAAAGACATGGGTGACGCGCGCGTCTACGCTCTAGAGCCCTTGCCTGTTTGTTTAGCGGTGGTGGTTAGTGCCGTTTGCATCAAGAGCTTTGTTTTTGAACCATCTAAAATGATTCGCTTTGGACCAGTCTGACAGGTTGGAGTTTGTTGAGAACTTAGTTCTGGTGGTTGCTTGGTGACCAGTTTTCTGAACATTTGCTGATTCGCGTTTCTGCTCGTCCTCTTGTCACAGTGAAAGTATTTTACTTCTTCCCCAACGTTGGTGTCTCTGAAGGGGTGGATTTAATCTCTTTTGTGCTCTTTTTTTTAAATGTTATTTACATGTTTGTATGTTTTGTTTTTTTTTATCACCAAAATATATTTTTTTGGCTTAAGTTTTTTTTTTATATGATAATTATGTAGGAGGCTTAGTTCACAGCCACTGTAAGCTTTTGTGCAACCTTAACGGTAAAGATACACGTATGGTTTGATTTCCTTACGCAAACAAATGACACTTGTATTTACTGCCAGTAGTCCATATTTGCATGCACCACGATGTGTGCAAATGCAAAAGTTTCTTCTCTCATATGGGCAATTTTTGCATTTCTTTGTTTTCTTTTCCTCATGAAAAAGAATGCATCACATTCATCCTGAAATGAAAGAGCTGAAATAAAACTTTCTTTAATAAAATATGTCTTTGCTAAAAACATATTTTGTCTGGTGGTTTTGTGATTTGCTTATAACTGTTCCTTTATTGAAATCTAGAACAGTTATTTTACATAAAATAATGTTTTTGACATAAAAGACTTCACTGAGTATTCAGCCAGGTTATATTCTGTCCTATTTTAGCCATAATAGTTATGACTGATTTATACTAGCCAAATCAAATTGGGCACCAAAGTAACCCGGTTATTCAGAATCGAGGTATTCAGAATCAGCACTGTAGAACCAAAGCTGTTCTCTGACATGTAGACCTCGCTTTCCCTGTTCCTGATGTTGGATCATGAAGCTGGAATTTTCAGGCTGCTGCAAAATTTCCTGGTTTATTGTTGTGTAGGTAGATTTGTGCCAGCTGTCTGTAATAAATGCTGACTGAGGCTCTTGCTTGATGAAGAATTCACATTCATGTCGGTGTATCCTCTTACCATGGAACTGAACTGTACTGGAGCAGTAGGTGTACTGACACTATTTTTAAGACTTTTTAACTCTCATACCTGCCTTGAAAATATATTAAAAGCTAGTTGAACATTTAAACATAAGTAATGATAAGCACCTGCCCGGTTTTCAGTCTGTTAGGGGTGTTTTTTCTCTCTTTTGCCCCTTCCCCCTTGTGCTCTCTTATCCAAAATCAACATGATACGTAATGATCATACATGATCACAGAACCTTAAGGAATGGATTTTGGAAACTCATCGTCTAGAGTAGAATTTACGTTTCTTAAAATTATGACGAATTTCACTGTGACCTGTGTCACAACTCAGTCTGGTGTTAGTGAATTTACAATTTTAAATGTAACGGCCAATGAGGTTGCGCACATGCAAATACTTCTGGTTCCATATTTGCCTGAAAAGGTGTACACTCTCGCTCAAAAAATGACAAGACTGAGAGGAAGAGACATCAGTGTAGGTGAGTTTATTTGTTTATATTTTTTATTTATCGGTTCTTTATAAATCTTACCGGGTAAAAACCGGTAACTACCAATATATCAATGGTGGTTGGTGAGTTGGAAACAGAGGAATAACCCAGCGTGGCAAAGTTGGTTTTAGATTGGAATATTCGCTGGATATTCGGTTTTAAACCTTCCGAAATACGAACACGACAAAGCACTTCAGGTTAATTTTACATGTAATTTTACATGTTCGAGGGCATGGAAAGTACACTATAATATGGTGTGTCAGAAGACAATAACAATATTTATTGTCGCTATCGATTTTTATCGAAAAACATCCTCACGGTACTTTCATTATACCTTCAGCCGCTACCTTTTCACCTCTTCAGCGTTCTAGTAATTCAAAAAACGAAATAACTGACTTTCCACAACGCATATTTAGAAGAAATTCCCAGTTTTAGAAGCTTTCTAAGAGAAATATTCACCAAAAAAATCCATAAAATTATCTGAACTGATAAATATCTCAGTATGATGGGCGTAGTAGAATTAGAGTATGTCACTTATGTGAGATTTTCCTGAAAAGTAAAATTACATGGAACTCAAAGGGATTCTTTTTCTCCCAGAAAAATATTCACTAAAAACCAACAACATCACCTTTTCTCATTCTGATTGCTGTAGTTATTCCCAACTACAGTGTGTAACTTACTACAAGTGAAATTTTTGTGAAATGTCATCTTACATGGAAGCAGGGGTCAATTATTTCTGAAAAATATTCACTAAAAATCAACCAATAGACTTTTTCTGATTCTGATTGCTGTAGTAATTCCCGATTGCAGTGCATAACTTACTACAAGTGAACTTTTTATGAAATGTCATCTTACATGGAAGCAGGAGTCAATTATTTCTGAAAAATATTCACTAAAAGTCAACTAAATGACATTTTCTCATTCTGATTGCTGTAGTAATTCCCAACTACACTGCGTAACTTACTACAAGTGAATCTTTTGTGAAATATCAAGTTATACGGAATTAATTGACTCCTGCCTCCGTATAAATTGACATTTCATAAAAGATTCTCACTTATATTAAGCTATGCACTGTAATTGGTAATTACTACAGTAATCAGAATGAGAAAAGGCTATTTAGTTGATTTTTAAAGAATATTTTTCAGAAATAATTGGCCTATGCTTCCATATAATTTGACTTTTCACAAAAACCTCACCTGTAGTAAGCAAGACACTGTAATTGGGAAGTACTACCACAATCAGAATGAGAAAAGGTCATGTCGTTGATTTCTAGTGAATATATTTCAGAAATAAATGACTTCTGTTTCCAAATATGTTGACCTTTTTCAAAAATCTCACCTGTAGTAAGCAACACACTATAAATGGGAACTACTACAGCAATCATGATGAAATAAAGTCTATTAGTTGATTTTTAGTGAATGTTTTTCAGAAACAAATCCTTCTTAGTTCCTTGTTATTTGACTTTTCAACAAATTCTCACCTGTAGTAAATGATACACTCTAATGCTGCGCCACTTACAGCCATTAGAATGAGAAAGGTCATTTTTTTTGTATTTTTAGTGAATATTTCTCTAAGAACGTTCCATAAAGAGTTTACTCCAAATATGCGTCGTGGGAAGACAGTTACTTTATTTATGAATCACTAGAACGTTAAAGAGGTGTAAAGCTCATTTTATTTATTTTCAGTGAATATTGTTTTAATACCAGCTAGCATGTAAAAAGCGAACATCCATGAAATGTGTAATTTGCCGACGGTCCCTTACACGACCGCCGAGTATCCAGCGAATATCCGAATATAACTAACTGAACAACCCTCCCCTTTAAATCTTTCGGTGATTTCAACTAGTCCCCGTTAATCCGCGTTGAATAGCAATAAAACTAACACCAGTCGCGTGAATAGAGTAAATGAATATCAGTGTCATTTTGTGACAGAGTTAGGCTACTGTTTTTTGCAACTAGTTGAGGCATGAGTGCTAAACTTTATTGTGCATTTCACTCAATGCTGATGCATTATACAGATAAAAGATCCTGTTTTTCTAACCTAAAAGCTTATTCTCAGATCTTGATATCGATTTCAATAACTTTACTTCCGTTTATTTAAATTTGAATTTCGTAACACAGCAAAACACGCGTGTAAAACACACTGAGGGATTAGTTTTAGTTTTCCAATACGTATTCAGATAATTGCCATCCTTGTTAAACAATTTCACGCTGTAGCTTTCGCTATATCACACAAGCTTCAAACAATCCATCGTGTTTCGCGAGCATTTATAACGGCAGAATTTTGCAGACGAGCGCATTTGACATTAATGTTCCTGACGCTGGGCAGAGAGCGAAAAGTACAAGTATCCACAAATTACAAGAACGTGTGGGTACAACAAATGTAACACAGTTCAGTAAAGAGAAATAATACTATCACAAAATGCCACTGGTAATCATTTGCTCTATTGACGCGATTGGTGTCAATTATTCTGCGAATGGTAAGTTTAATTGTTAATCAAGACGGATTAACAGGAAAAGGTTGAAACTAATGATAGATTTAAAAGGGAGGTTTATTCCTCCTCTGTTTCCAGTTCACCAGCCGCCACATATATGTATGTGTGTGAGTGTGTGTGTACAGACACACTCACACACACACGCACACACACACACACACACACACACACACACACACACACACACATCTATATCTCAGGGTTTCCATAACTAGGCCTACATATACGTAGGCCTAGTTGAAAAATTGGTCAATGATTTGGCTAAAGAAATGACTCTGGCTTTCAAAATGACTTTTTGCTACATGTATTTTTGATGATGTCTTAACATTTGCTCTTGATATACTGTGTATTCTTGTTTAAACCATGTGTGTTGCCAGCGCAATTGCTTTACGGGTCAGACGGTTTTCTCTCTTTGCCACTGCTCACTGAATAACTGCGTGTACTGCTACACTTACTCCACAAGATGTTGCTCCTGGGACTCCTATTATTTATGGGTGAGTGTCTGAAGCTTGGAACACATCGCTTCAAATCACTAGACACTTTCCCCATCCAAAAACCTAACTTAATTTTCGCTTCAAAAAGAACAATAACTGACTAGGATTGAGACAGATCAGATGCGTAATTCAAATGTATGAAATTTGTTGTCTCCCTAAGGAAAAGGACACACATGAATATGTTTTACTTTCAGCGCTTTTTAAAAATATTTAATCAAACAATTCGGTTATTTTATTAGATTTCATATATAGGTCAGACTCAACTGACAGCACTGTTTTCAGTATGATTTTCTATGTAAATCATCAGTATACAAACAAAAGACTTCCTGGTTTCAACTGGGTTATTTTAATCCCCTTTATGCAAACTAAATGTGCGCAGGGCAAATAAATAAGACTTGGGGGAGGATCAGTTCAATATGTTTGTTCAAACAAAACTCTTTCATAAGGTGATTTTCACAGTGCATAGCAATTCTTGTGTCATTTTCTTAAATCATGTTTTCCCTCTCTGTAGATTCAACTTCTTTCTCTTCTTCTTTTGATGACAGTGACGTCGTTCAGGAGAGAACCTCTGATTTCCCTGAGATTCTGTCCTCGTTGACTTAATTAAATCTTTATTGTCAGGCTCTGTTTTTTTACCTATCTCTTCTGTTCTATTTTTGGCAAATCATCAGAATCATCAGTGAAAAGCACATGTGAAATACAAACACACAGTAATATGTGTATTTGAAAACTTGTGAAGTAGTTCATTGCAGGCTAGTATGCAAATGAGAAATACACAGGTCCTCACTGACATTTTGTGTGCATTTTAAAATGCATGAAAATCATCATGGATAGGTTGCTTTACTTGGTCACACTGATCAAACTTTATACATCTGGTCACGGGGAATTTGGAATAAGCCCCTGACCATCCCTGGAAAATGCCATTGGAGACAGGCAATAAATGTGGACATCTTTACCTTTTTAATACTTTTCACCTGTAAAGGGATATAATTCTGAAACCTGCCCAGTTATGTAAAATAGGGAAAAAAAAGTCAACATTTATGCATTTTTGGTGTTTTTTTTCCCTCTCTTTTTGGGTAATGTGACATTTGATGAATATGCGTGAGCTTGTGCGCAGTCCTACATAATTATACAGATGGTCAGTTACGTCTTTTGACAAATGGGCAATAAATTCCTTCTTATAATTTTGTTGTTCTCAAATCCCTAATCAAAACAATACCACTTTGATACATAAAACTGCTAAATTTGGCTTGAATTTGTATGGATGGAATGTGGAATTGTATGTGTATTGACAAGTATTGTGTGAGTACAGATACATTGATTATGACCATAACTGGAAAATAAGATTATATGAACAAGTGCTAACTCAGTTTTTTCTAAGTTTTTATTTTGAATTATTTTTTCAGAAAGTTTGACAGGTTCTCACTCGGAAGGTGTCTCTTGCAAATATGCAAACAAGATATATTCTGATTTAGTGTGCCTTAATTTCATTCTGTTAAGCAATTTAATATACTTTAAAGAAGAAAACTTTGGAAAGAGTGTGTAGACTTTCTTCTTGTACTGTCTTCGCTGCAATTCTTCTCCATCGGAGAGGGAATAACATACATATGAACTTTGTTCCCTGTACATTTGCACTTACTTTCCACTATTATGTAGTGGAAAAATACAATATTGCATAATGTTGTATTACATACTGTATTACAATATGTAGATGAGAGATATAATATTAGATAATATTGTTTTATATTATATAATACTGAAAATGTGTTTTAGACACGTCACAACATCTTACACCTAAATAATTACCAAAAACACAAAACAGTATATTGTAATACCAGAAATATAACTTTGATTCAACAGCATCATTGCTCTACTCGTTGACTTGGTGTTTGCTGAACTTTTATTTCTGGCGTCTGTCTTTTAGCATCGGTGAGCCAAGCAGAGCGACAGTTCTTCCCACAGCTCAATGCGTCTGCCTGGGAAGATGCCAGACAGTTCTGCCAGATGTGTTATAAGGACCTGGCCCCCGTCACTCCCACTAATGTCGAACGGCTAATGCGGAACTTCACCACGGACCATTGGATCGGACTCCGAAGGATCATGAACGGCTCTTTGCCGTGGTCCCGCTGGGCCAACGATGACCCGGTTCTCTATCAGAACTGGTATCCAGGTCACCCAGTGCCAAAGAAAGAGATCAAAGAAATCCCGAAACCCCAAAGTGCCAACGCGACTGTGAACGAGTGTAGAGTTAATGAGGTTAACGAGTCTGGCCGGGCAGCGGAGCTCAGCGAGAGAGACAGATGTCCCCAGCTGTACAGACTACTGGCATGCCTGAATGAGAGCGACTGGGAGGGAAACAGTACTTTTAATTACAGCTACAGTTCTTACACCAGCCCGTCCACGCACACGACAACCTACACCAGTCCATCTCCCACGGTGCAGTGCGTCCCGACTGTGAATGCCACCACCAACAACACCAATAGCAGCAGTGATCCAGACCCTGATGGTTATATTGAAGATGCCTGTGTCTCTCTGCTCAGTTCTGGGATGTGGTGGGAAAGACATTGCTATGAGCTTTTGCCCTTCATCTGTTATGAAGGTAAGACAGGAATCCCTCAAGGTACATGAATTGACTTTTTGTTTTTCTCGCACAGCAAGAAAAACAAAAAATTTTTTTTTTCTTTTTTTGGTGAACAGTAAGTAATTCATTGGAAAAGCTGGAAAATGGAAAAGCTGATTCTGGTAGAGAGTGAATAGTGTTTTTGGAGCAACACATCAATTATCTCTGTTCTGTTTCATCCACCATCTTTTTTTTTTGTTGTTGTTGTTATAAATCCTGTTTGTGTAAACAATTCGTTCATTTCCCAACAAAAAATCCTAGCTGCCCTTTTTTTTTTTTTTTTTTTTGGTCAATTCTCTCTTTTTCCCCTTTGCACCCATCTGCACGCAGATCGTTTTTATGGCCAGGTGAACACGTCTGAAGTCAGAGAGAGCAAGGTGCTCATCAACTGGAGCGCAGGGCCAGGGACTAACATCACCCATTACAGAGTGGTAGTCAAATGGTCTTCGAGGGATTTGGTCCATTCAATCACTGACGAGACAGGCCTGTCCACTGAGATCC
This sequence comes from Chanos chanos, assembly GCF_902362185.1. Classification (NCBI taxonomy): domain Eukaryota; kingdom Metazoa; phylum Chordata; class Actinopteri; order Gonorynchiformes; family Chanidae; genus Chanos; species Chanos chanos. The sequence continues at coordinate 32,703,043 of NC_044501.1, read as the reverse complement.
AGAACCTGACTGCTGGAGCCTTCTACGAGATCCAGGTCTTTCCTGTCAAGTGTGGCAGGGATCTAAACCCTCAGAACGGCAGTTTCTGTACCAGTATGTACATTTACCGTTGCCTCTTGTGTTGATTTAAGACTTTCAGTGGTTGAGACTTCTTATGTACAATTTGATGGCTGGGACATTTTCATAGTCCCTCATTAATCTTTTCTCTGTTTTGTGAGTCCAGACTGGTCAAGGCTGTGAGGCGTATTTGATCATTCAAATGCTTCGAGTAAATGTTTGACCATGCAGATCTTACTGATAGAATTTAATACCAAGTGAGATATTTAATACAAACTGAGACATTTAGTTATTTTTTTCTTATGGTCACATAAATAAATTCACCTCTGCCTGTCTTAACTAAACATTAACGATTTTGTTAACAATGAATTTGCAAAAATACTAGACTAATATTATGGGCTAATCTGTAGTTTACTCAGACAGATGTAACAAGCAAGGTGAAGAGAATAGAGGAGTTGTATGAGTTCTGAAACTCTTTTATTTCTTCTGTCTTTATTTCTTCAGAGCCTAATAACATTACTAATTTCACCATTGAGGCGGTGAGCAACACCAGGGTAAATTTAAGTTGGACTGCACCAGAAGGGGGGCATGACAACTATACAATAACGGTGAACAGCAGTGACAAGAGCACGGTGATCACATCTCCCAGCGAGACATACGTGATCGAGAATCTCATACCGGGAGAGAATTACCATATCTCTGTAGAAGTTGTAGTAAATAATTGTGAACTTATCGGAAACCCTGTCAAAAAATCTGTCTACACAAGTGAGTGCAAATTTCCAGTTAAGAACAATCAGAATTTAATTACGATATTATTCACAGTTCACAAATCTACAGTCTCTAATCTATCACCGTCTTGCAGAGCCAGATAAAATTGAGAACCTTCGTGTTGGGAACAATCGCACTACAGAGTTACTTGTCTGGTGGGACGTACCCAAGGGGAAGAGCTATGATTTTCGTGTAGTTGTCACAGAAGAAGACACTAGAGCCCAACCCTCTGAAGATACTATTGTCTACAACAACACTGTTAATGTCATGTGGGTACGCGTAATCAACGTAATCAATAACACTCAGCTGTCACCTGGCAGCCAGTTTACAGTGAAGGTGACGGCACTGGTACCAGATCGCTCAGTGGAGGGAGAAACAGTGTCCACATATGGCTACACATGTGAGTACAACTCAGGTTCTGACTGAAGCTTGTCTTTACATGAATCTTCTCATCTTTAAAACGGCACTTTCCACACCGTGTCCTATCGCATCCCCCTTGTTAACCTGCCATCCCCCTATAAACTCCATAGAGTAGTGTCAGTGACCATTTTCCCATCCCCCCTGTTAAAAAAATAACAAATCACCTACTAGTTATGACTTACAGTAATTGAGATCTTAGTCTTAGGTTAACAGCATAAAGAGCACAGAGAGATGGTTCAGTCTGACATGAGTAGAGCTGAATATGCACACGTGCAATGCTTTAAACTAAAACTAGTTCACCATGTATTGCTGGGGCAAAACTAAAATTTGGAGCGACCATCCAAATGTATGCATCAAAAATTTAGGGCAACTGAATAACGTTTACTTGGGTTCACATGCTTGACTGAGTTTCTTGGTAACCCAGTGTGATACATTCATTAAGGACTCAATTCTAATTGTTTTTCCTCATAAAATATTTCCACAGTACCCAGACCTGTGACAAATTTGAACTTGAACAGTTCTGGCACAGAGATCACAGCCACATGGAGTGAGCCAGCTGGATCTAACCAAGGCTTCTGTGTGAAGCTCATCCCTGAAGATAATCAACGTGTCTGTGGAGTAAATGAAACAAAATACACCTTCACAAAACTGAAAACAGCACGAAAGTACACTGTTATGGTCTCCACACTAGGACAGAATATCCTTCTGGAAAGCGATGTGGTCAGAGCCGACATATTCACATGTGAGTCGTGCTTTTGGTTTGATTCACTGTCTGACTTACAACTGGTTTACCTTTCTTTCTGAATTTTTTTTTAATTACTTAATTAATTGTCTTAATAATCCATTATCAGGACACAAAAAGCTTCTTTTATTTTACTGTGGTATTTACTGTGGTATTCCACACTTTTATTCCGAGTTGGGGCTGAGTTTCTGCCTCAAGTGGAGGAGTTCAAGTATCTGGGGGTCTTGTTCACGAGTGAGGGTAAAATGGAGTGGGAGATCGACAGGCGGATCGGGGCGCGGGGGCAGTCATGCAGTCGTTGTACCCTCCTCAGCCTGCTGCCACCGCGACCCATTCCTGGATAAGTGGCAGAAAATGATGATGATGATAATGATGATGATGATTCCACACTTTGTCTACAAAACCACTTGCATATTCCTCAAAATTCAACATTTCCGTCAAACAAAACAGTGCGTCAAGCACATGCTCTGATGAAATCACCATGTTAACATCAGTATTAAGGAATGTGTTAAACCAAAAGATGCTCTCTAAAACTAGACCAGGATACATTTCAGATAAGAGTATGAAACCCAGTGTTATGTGCTCTGTGAAATGTGACCCCCCCCCCCCATTTTCCCTTTTGTTGTGCTCGCAGGATGGACCCCTGAAGAAACATATATGACTAAAATATGCTCAGTAACTGTTTGTGACAGTATTTAATCTAAATATTGCTTCATTATCATGTCTTTTGTTCTTCTTTGGGTTGTCATCTTCGTTACTGGCAATATTTTTTTCTCAGCTAAAGATAAAGGGAAAAGTGCCTTGGTGTAACTAGCCATTAAATTCCTCTAGTTTAATCAATGAGGAAATTTCTTGGGCTGTGCACAGAAGTACTGTAGCTTCACCTCATGGCAGTTAAATTTAGTGGCATTTCTCTTAAACGTCACCTTTAAGAGTGGATGCCTTTGGATGGTGATAATATTACATTATTTCACTTAGAACTAACACAACACAAATGTTAATGTCATGCCTTCCAAAGTCAACTCATCTATCCTGGTGACAATGGGCTGTTTATAAACCATCAAACCAAGCACCTTGGAAATACTGTGCTTTTCTGAGAAGCCGTAATATAGGAATACAATCACTATTTGTGTGCATTTACAACCAGGTTTTAAGACTCCTCATGGAGGGTTCTTGAGGGTAAAACATAAAGAAAAACTGAATTTGTGTTCTCCTTTCTTCTGCTCTTCAGTGCCAGCCAAACCTGGGAAGATAAGCTTCAAGAACACCAACACAACTTCAATAAGTTTAGAATGGGAACTTCCGGAAGCGTCTGATGGAGTTAACCTTACGTATAATGTGATGTATAAGTCCACCTTTTGGAATCTTATGGGAAATGCCATTGTTTTTAACAAAACCGATCATATCTTTAACGATTTACATTCAGGGACAAAGTACAATTTCAATGTTACTGTGGTGTCGAATGGCACCGAGAGCCGTCCGTCACAGGCTTATAACTTTACGGGTAAGTGTCTAAGGACCTCCTCCTAGAGAACTGACTCCAAATGCTTTTGCATATGACATATTTCTGTTCAGTTTTCCAGTATGTAATCTGGATCTAACGGCGCTGGCAACACTTGGTTAAATTAGACCTATTTTCTTTCTTTCTTTCTCTCTTTCTTTCTTTCTTTCTTTCTTTTCTTTTCCTTTTTTTGCATGTCTGAGCATATATGAGCGTTTTGACAGGTTGTATTTGGACATAACTATGTGCGGATTAGTTAGATCTTTGGTACGAGATGATGTTGCATTATGCACTGCGTTCATCTGTCAGTTTGCTGACAAATGTAATTGCGTGGATTGTGTTTGTTTGATTAATTCATTTATTTTTGACTGAAAAATTGGCGCTGTAAGAACTCTTTCTAAGAAATACAATCAAAAAGCAACTAACTCCTCTTCTTCCCTTTTTCACAAACTGTCACCTGTCTGTTTGTCAGTTTCTGAAAACAAGACCTTATCTCTGATGATGCTGTGCTCTTCTGTCAAAGAACTTCACTGTGAGCAGGGCGATACCCAAACCTTTATATTAAACAAGGTGAGAGAGGTAACTCAGCAAATCAGACATAAAAGTCATAACAGAGAATGGAATGAATGTGTATTCATGATTTTATGCCCACCGGTTAACGACACTGATTCCTTTTTTAATTTGCTATGAAGGAGGAGGCCTCTCTATTGACTCTGATATAGACCCCAATTTAGCATTAAACACTGATTTGATTAGTCAAGGAAATTGTGGGTCTTGGTTGATTTTTTTTCTCTGTCAGATCCAGCACCACTGCTGTTAGCGGTAGAAATTTTCAGCGTAGAGATGTTTACTTGACCGATTTCTCGATTCAATTACACATGATCTTTTTTTCTCCTTTGTTGGCACAGCTAAAGGATCTTTTCAAACAGAACTTCAGTGACACGGTCTTTTGGACGATTGACTGGAAAAAGTACAAGAAACAATGAGGGAAATCCCTCCACACACACACACACACACACACACACACACACACACACACACACACACACACAGATTTCACAGATAACCATACCTGTATAAGTCCATGTCTGCTCATATATACTTGTAATTAATTGACTTTCATGCTATTGTTGTGAGGAGATAATCTGGCTTTGTTACTGTCATCTGCCAGGACATCAGTGACAACTGATTTTTGATACTGTCATGAGTTAAATGAAGAAATGTATTACTCAGTACTTAACAATACTATCTTCACTTATTTGGCCATTTCATTCATGTTTCGTTGAACAGAAAAAATAAGTTGTTGACTGACTGTACTTAGATGTTCCTATAGATTTATCTGAAAGCCACATAAGATAGGTATATGATGTACTTTTCATTTTCAACCTGTCATTTTAAATAAAATTTACTCTCATCATGTTTAGGTGTGCACGTTTTTTCCTTCATGTTTAAAGATGCAAAGAAACTTTTCAATAAAATTCCAAATACGTTCAAAATATCATCCAAAATAACCAACAAAAAGTTTCATACAGAATTCTGTATCTTATACTGTTGTAATATTTCAACCTTTCAGGTGAAAAAAAATGTTAAGAGGAGAAAAAGAGATGTGTGTAAAGAGAGATTACTGTAGATCTTCCCTCTTTATTTTTTTTCAGTTGTTCCTCAGAAATTGCTCTTTGAAACCACTCAGCACTAGTATGGTATAGAATATGAAACAGTTGGTCTTTGTCTGGAGGTGATTCTCCAGGTCCTGAGAAAGAATCTCCTTTTTTGAGGTCGGTTAAAATGCTTTATATTTATGACATATTGAACCTCTAAGCCTATGTCCTAAACTTATATCGTTATTGATGACAGTGTTATTGGCGTTTGAGTTGTGCAAGTGGACAAACTTTTTGGTAGAAAGATGAGCCATAAAGCTGCCCATTCCCTGCTGTCAGACAAGCCACTTCAAAGCAGAGCAAAGCAGAGAGGAAACAATGAGAGAAATGTACATTTGATGTATGAGGGCAATTGAAACAGCCACTACAATAATGTTATGCTGTAGTAACATAAACACAGCACATCAACACCATCTTGCACCCTTGACTTGCTGATAAGTTACCCCACTGAAGACGAACATGGATAAGGATATTTCTGTGTGAATTTTTACTCATAAACATCTGACAGTTTGCAACAAGACAAACTTTCTTGTTTAAACTGTGTGTACCATAAAAGAGGAATTGCTCACTTCCTCATAAAACATGACTTCTAACTTTCATAACAAATGATAAGCGATGATGAAAAGTTGCATGTTATGATGCAAGAGAAGTGTCTGAATAGCCGTTGCAGTGATGTTGTGGTGTAGTAACACAAGATACATCAACGCTATGTTGGAGTCTTGGCCACAATTTTAGTCAACATTTGGCTGACTAGTGTTTGTACTCTGGCACTATTTTAAAAGACTTCAGCTAAATCACATGGTGCTCAGTCCAAAACAATATATTTATGCGGTGACATGAATATGGGGATGTTTCTCTTTTGTTCTTCTTTGGGTTTTCATCTTCGTTACTGGCGATATTTTTCTCAGCTAAAGATAAAGGGAAAAGTGCCTTGGTGTAACTAGCCATTAAATTCCTCTAGTTTAATCAATGAGGAAATTTCTTGGGTTGTGCACAGAAGTACTGTAGCTTCACCTCTTGGCAGTTAAATTTAGGGTTCTTGAGGGTAAAACATAAAGAAAACTGAATGTGTGTTCTCCTTCCTTGTGCTCTTCAGTGCCAGCCATACCTGGGAAGATAAGCTTCAAGAACATCGTAGCGTAGAGATGTTTACTTGACCGATTTCTCGATTCAATTACACATGATCTTTTTTTCTCTTTTGTTGGCACAGCTAAAGGATCTTTTCAAACAGAACTTCAGTGACATGGTCTTTTGGACGATTGACTAGAAAAAGTACAAGAAACAATGAGGGAAATCTCTCCACACACACACACACACACACACACACACACACACAGATTTCACAAATAACCATATCCGTGTAAGTCTATGTATGCTCATATATACTTGTAATTAATTGACTTTCATGCTATTGTTGTGAGGAGATAATCTGGCTTTGTTACTGTCATCTGCCAGGACATTAGTGACAACTGATTTTTGATACTGTCATGAGTTAAATGAAGAAATGTATTACTCAGTACTTAACACTACTATCTTCACTTATTTGGCCATTTCATTCATGTTTCGTTGAACAGAAAAAATAAGTTGTTGACTGACTGTACTTAGATGTTCCTATAGATTTATCTGAAAGCCACATAAGATAGGTATATGATGTACTTTTCATTTTCAACCTGTCATTTTAAATAAAATTTACTCTCATCATGTTTAGGTGTGCACGTTTTTTCCTTCATGTTTAAAGATGCAAAGAAACTTTTCAATGAAATTCCAAATGTGTACAAAATATGATCAAAACAAACCAACAAAATGTTTCATACAGAATTCTGTATCTTATACTGTTGTAATATTTCAACCTTTCAGGTGAAAAAAAATGTTAAGAGGAGAAAAAGAGATGTGTGTAAAGAGAGATTACTGTTAGATCTTCCCTCCTTATTTTTTTTCAGTTGTTCCTCAGAAATTGCTCTTTGAAACCACTCAGCACTAGTATGGTAGTAGTCACATGTCATAACTCATTCTCTCTCTCTCTCTCTCTCTCTCTCTCTCTCTCTTTCCACCTACCTATAAATGTAGCTATCTAACAAAAATGATAAAAATCAACAAAATGTGGAAAATACAGTGTTTTTCTTTTATCTGAGAGAAGGAAACTTATCATGTATTTGTTAATCATAAATTGGTCCTATAATCAGATTTCTGTCTGCATTAGCTTCTCTCATACAATCAAACTCGCTAGTCGCAGCTGTACTATAGAATATGAAACAGCTGGCCTTTGTCTGAAGGTGACTCTCCAGATCTAGAGAGAGAATCTCCTTTTTTGAGGTCGGTTAAAATGCTTTATATTTATAACATATTAAACCTCGAAGCCTATGTCCTAAACTTGTATTGTTATTGAGGACAGTGTTATTGGTGTTTGAGTTGTGCAAGTGGACAAACTTTTTGGTAGAAAGATGAACCATAAAGCTGCCCATTCCCTGCTGTCAGACAAGCCACTTCAAAGCAGAGCAAAGCAGAGAGGAAACAATGAGAGAAATGTACATTTGATGTATGAGGGCAATTGAAATAGCCATTGCAATAATGTTATGCTGCAGTAACATAAACACAGCACATCAACACCATCTTGCACCCTTGACTTGCTGATAAGTTACCTCACTGAAAACGAACATGGATAAGGATGTTTCTGTGTGAACTTTTACTCATAAACATCTAATAGTTTGCAACAAGACAAACTCTCTTGTTTAAACTGTGTGTACCATAAAAGAGGAATTGCTTCCTTTCTCATAAAACATGACTTCAAACTTTCATAAAAAATGATGAGTGATGATGAAAAGTTGCATGTTATGATGCAAGAGAAGTGTCTGAATAGCCGTTACAGTGGTGTAGTAACATAATCAAGACACATCAACACTATGTTGGAGTCTAGACCACAATCTTAGTCAACATTTGGTCGACCAATGTTAGTACTCTTGCATTTTAAAAGACTTCAGCTAAATTACACGGTGCTCAGTCCAAAACAATATACTTATGTGGTGACATGAGCATGGGGATGCTTCTCTTTTGATGTATTGTACATTGTCAGCAAGTTCAGAAACAAAAGAAATATCATCAATACATTTTCTTAAAACAGAACTGGCTGGGTTGCATTTTTTTTAATTGTGCTTTTTTTTTATTTGAACAATCCAATCAGCAGCCTTACCATACCTCATATGACATGAAAAAATGATAAAGTTGCTGTAAAGACAGATTGGAAGAATACATGATAAAGTGCAGGTCCACAAAGCTCCATTTTAGGTCCCCAGTTTGGGCTTTAAAGAGGTTAGGTGATACTTTCTGATAGTCTGCTGCTTTCCTATTTTTTCAGCCATGCTTAAGATATTGCACATTCAGCACAATGTCAGGCTACTTAACCTTTTTATAATTCTCTCTCTCTTTCTGTCTTTCTCTCTTCTCTGGTGTCTAACAATAAATTCACAACTTATTGTTATATACCAGATAATCCATATGACTGCGGAGTAATTGAAAAAAAATACACCTTCACAAAACTGAAAACAGCACGAAAGTACACTGTTATGGTCTCCACACATGGATGCAGGACGGAATATCTCTCTGGAAAGCAATGTGGTCAGAGCCGACATATTCACATGTGAGTCGTGCTTTTGGTTTGATTCACTGTCTGGCTGCCTGACTTACAAATGGTTTACCTTTCTTTCTGAGGTTTTTTTTAAATTACTTAATTAATTGTCTTAATGATCAATTATCAGGACACAAAAAGCTTCTTTTATTTTACTGTGCTGTTCCACACTTTGCCTACAAAACCACTTGCATATTCCTCAAAATTCAAGGTTTCCGTCAACACAAACAGTGCGTTAAGCACATGCTCTGATGAAATCACCATGTTAACATCAGTATTAAGGAATGTGTTAAACCAAAAGCTGCTCTCTAAAACTAGACCAGGATACATTTCAGATAAGAGTATGAAACCCAGCTCTGTGAAAAGTAAATTTTGTTTTCCCATTTTCCCTTTTTTTTGGTTGCAGGATGGACCCCTGAAGAAACATATACAACAAAAAGATGTACAACAACTGTTTGTATCAGTATTCAATTCAAATATTGATTCAATTCAATGTCATTTGTTCCTCCCTGGCTGTTTGTTACAGGCAATATTTTTTTCAGCTAAAGATAAAGGGAAAAGTGCCTTGGTGTATCTAGCCATTAAATTCCTCTAGTTTAATCAATGAGGAAATTTCTTGGGCTGTGTGAAGAAGTGCTGTAGCTTCACCTCTTGGCAGTTAAATTTAGTGGCATTTCTCTTAAACGTCACCTTTGAGATTGAATACATTTGCATGGTGATAGTGTTACATTATACCAATATACTGTGTATTCCATGATACTGTGCTTTTCTGAGAAGGCGTAATATAGGAATACAGTCACTCTTTGTGTGCATTTACAACCAGGTTTTAAGACTCCTGCCGGGGGCTTCTTGAGGGTAAAAAATAAAGAAAAACTGATCTAGAGAGAGAAAAACAGATCTAGAGAGAGAAAAACTGATCTAGAGAGAGAAAAACAGATCTAGAGAGAGAATCTCCTTTTTTGAGGTCGGTTAAAATGCTTTATCTTTATAACATATTGAACCTCTAAGCCTATGTCCTAAACTTGTATTGTTATTGATGACAGTGTTATTGGCGTTTGAGTTGTGCAAGTGGACAAACTTTTTGGTAGAAAGATGAACCATAAAGCTGCTCATTCCCTGCTGTCAGACAAGCCACTTCAAAGCAGAGCAAAGCAGAGAGGAAACAATGAGAGAAATGTACATTTGATGTATGAGGGCAATTGAAACAGCCATTACAATAATGTTATGCTGCAGTAACATAAACACAGCACATCAACACCATCTTGCACCCTTGACTTGCTGATAAGTTACCTCACTGAAAACGAACATGGATAAGGATGTTTCTGTGTGAATTTTTACTCATAAACATCTAATAGTTTGCGACAAGACAAACTCTCTTGTTTAAACTGTGTGTACCATAAAAGAGGAATTGCTTACTTCCTCATAAAACATGACTTCAAACTTTCATAACAAATGATAAGTGATGATGAAAACTTGCATGTTATGATGCAAGAGAAGTGTCTGAATAGCCTTTACAGTGATGTTGTGGTGTAGTAACACAATCAAGATACATCAACACTATGTTCGAGTCTACGCTCCAGCACCCTGCAATCCTAATTAGGGTAAACGGCTCAGAAATGAATGAGTGAATGAATGAAAATTTTAAGTTAAATGTATAAACAGGGTGAAATACATTGAACAGATTGCAATGGAAACTTCCACAAAGCGCTGTCTGATAAAACAGCTTTATCTCCTCATCATATCAGGATGTCACGATTGTCGTCATATGAAGATGTTAGGTTTATGAACCGTTTTGCTCCTCCCTCAGTCATGTTCTTTATAAGCTTTACTTCAAAGTTCCTCAGTTCAGTCTTGTGGCTCCTCTAAGATAAGATAAAACTCCTCATTAAAAGTCTTCTTTACCAGACAAACTTCACCATGATCCTTCTCAGTCCCAGGTTTTCATTGCTGTGGCTTCTTTACGGCTTGGCACAGGGGGAGGTAGTACCTTCTTTTTTGCAAACCTGTGGTCAGTTCTTTGCTAATCCTGGAGGAGGCAGAACATCCCCAACGGTCATTGCTGGACCTAGTTATGAACAGATTTGTCAAGTACGGCAGAATGTGTATGAATTTGCCTCGCTCTATGACACTGCAAATAAGATCCCTGTGTACTCTGCATATGAATTTGTTGGCCATGCGACATGCGGCAGGAAGAGCACATGGTTCATTGAACCTCAGGTAAGTCTCTGTCCTGAATATGGTTGTTTTTATGCCACCAGATTCAGACCAAGAGGTTTTAATGCATAACATTAAAATATATAACATCACTCTACTTATTTATTGAATTATGTGAACATCTAATGGGAAGCCAGTAAAGACACTTGCTTACAGGAAGATGGAGCATACAAGAGGAACTGTCCAGTCCTTGATGTTACATAATAGCCAGTTAAAACTGTTATAGCAAATTTATCCACATTGCCACAAAGCCATGTGGAAAAATAGCATGTTACTTTGAGAATATAGCTTATGATAGCTTATAGCTTATGATAGCTTATAAGTATTCATAAGCTCTTTTTCTAGCATACCTGAAAAGTGTGAGGGTGTGAGAAAGTTTGTTCATTTATGGAACTGTACCTTTCACACTTGTGTCAAAGTCTCTTGTTCCTTTTCTGATCATTGGCATTGATTTTGGATTTTATGGGAGATGTTTTTGTTCGAACAGCCCATGATTTCAGCAAGAAAAATGTCCTGTTTTGTCTACATTTTAATTTCCATAACATACACATTTTGGTTTCTAATATGCCTTTTATTCTTTCCTTTCAAAACATTGCAGCTTGATAACCCCACCCTTCCTAAAGATATGAGCACTGAGGGCTCAGTCCCACCACAAGTCAGAGGGAATAACCAAGCCTTAAACACAGACTACGATGGGAGTGGATATGATAGAGGCCATCTCTGTCCAGTCTACCATAGAGATACACAGAGCTGTGCTGATTCCACTTTCACTCTTACTAATGCTGCTCCACAAGACCCTTCTTTCAATAGGGGCCAGTGGAAAAAGCTGGAGAAAAGAGTAGCTACGTTTTTGATCCAAAATTGCCTTCCAAACACAGCCTTTATAGTCACAGGGGTGGTGCCAAGCAGAGGGGCCACAGCCAAGTTTATCAATAACAGGGTGAATGTGCCCAGTCACTTCTGGAGTGCGTACTGCTGTCTTGACAACAACCTCAGGCCCCTTTGGTCTCAAGGCTACTTGGGTGTAAACAGCAATAAAATACCAGCAAGTATGACTGTAGCTGCCCTGGATGGATTCTTAACCGTATTGTATGGTGTAAATTTTAATGTGTTTGGAGGGCGATGCTGAGGGCAAGCAAGGGAGACCCTTGTATTAAGTTAGGAAATGAATCTGATTCGCAGCGATTCTGCCAGCTCTATAAAAACTTGCTTCAATGCCGTGCAATACAAAGCAAATATGGTAAAGGGTAAACACAGGGTAACAACAGCAATGAGTGATCAGCTAAATAACTGATTGTGCTTTGCAACAGATCCTAAAATTTCCAGATATCAACTGTTTGATATTGCTGTAAATTTTAAAATACTGTGAGTGCTGGTTGCCAGTTTAAGTGCTAAAATAAAATGAATGAAAGCATTGAAAGGTTTCATGCCATTTCTCTGAGGAGTGTTTCTATGTCAGTGTGTTGCATGTAAATGTAAATGTTACCACACATCATACATTTTTCACTTTTCAACAGGCATGTCTTATTTTTCGCACACACAGGGCAAAAGGACTGTGTGTGTGTATGTGCGTGTGTGTGTGTGTGTGTTTGAGTTTATGTTTGCATGTCTGCATTGTCATGGGGTGAGGCAAGTGAGATAAACATCAGAGACACTTTGCTACAAGCAAAAACTGCAGGAGCTACTTATGATATGGTGTTGCAAGTTACTCCTCTTGATGGTATTCCTTGGTGGCAGAGTGGTCAGAGCATTCGAATTGCTGGGAACCCTTCTGCATCTTCAGCAGGTATCTCAGGGTCACAAGCGTTTTGTCCCTTAGTCTGTACGCCTTGCCTGAGTGTGGCAGCGAAGACCGAATTATCCTTCACCTGCAGAAGGGTTCCACCTGTGGGCTCTCGTCAACCACAACCATCTTGAACTGGTCTCAGCCACCATGGCTAACTCCCCAGTGGCTTTCTTCAGTTGTCTGGGTTCCAAACCCATCTTCTGTAAGAAATGGCACACTGATGTTGCTGGGAAACCACAGCGGCCGACTTCGATGTGAAATAAGGTTGCTTGCCGTCCTTTCATAAGAGCCTACTCAAATCAAATCCTGGTACTTGGCTTTCTTCTGTTGGTGAGAGATGGCTAGCCTGTCCTCCCAGGGTGCTGTGAATTCAGCTACTAGAGACAAGCCTCTTCTTCAGGTCCACTTGCATCTCCCAGTCAGAGGCTTGATGCAAAATGGAGGGTGGGTTCTTGGCAGTTGTTCTTGCCCAAGGAGCCTTATCTCCTTCCCTTTGGAAAATGACAACTTTGGGAGCTGGTACCTGAGGTTTGGTGGCTTTGACCCTCTGCAGGTCTGTCCATTTGGCAACTGCTATAAGGACCTTGTCGTGCCTCCGCCTGTATCGGCCCTCTCCCAGTGCTTTGGGACATCCAGTCAAGATGAGATTCAGGGTGCAAAGGGTTGCTCCACACCACTTGCAGGACGTGTCGTCCTCTTTGCCCCAGATCTTTAGGTTGTTTGGAGTTGGCAAGAGGCCAGCCACAGCACACAGGAAGAGGGTCAGCTTGCCCTGGTTGGTACCCCAGAGTTCCTTCCAGGACAGCGATCGCTCAAGTGCCTGTTCTCACTGCATCCACTGTCCCTGGCAGGCGAGCCCTACCACTTTTTTTTTTTTCTTAATTCTTTATTTTGAGATAGCAGCATACATTTCAAAACTTACATCAAGCCAGAGATAGTTTTCATTTTCCTGCCATCCAGATTTTTTTTTTTTAACAATTACAAAGAAAATAAAAATAAAATACATAATAAGAAATAAATAAAATTTAAGAACTTCAATTTGGGAAAGGTAAAGTGTGCACATAAGAGCAATGAAGAGTATATCGGGAGGAGACTTGAAAGGAAAAATAAAAATCAATCAGACTTGTTAGAATAAGTCAACATTACAGAGTCATTCATTCAATACCTCCACAAAATCCGGACGTAAGGGGAGCCCTACCACTTTTATGTGGTGGTCGTCTTCTACTGCCTCTCGGACCCTCTTTACCGTGAGTCCTCTCTTGCCTTTGGCATTGGCCTTGCTCCATCCCTTGGCATTGTAGTTTCCAAGTCCCAGCCATCCTTGACAGACCATCCCAACAATCTCCTGATGTTTCCAGCATGAGTTCAGTGAGCTGTACCTTGACTGGGCTACACGGACTGAAACTGCCTGTGTTCTGCAAGCGTCAAGCGTGCCAGCAGAGAGGGGCTTCTATACTGAAGTTTAAACATATATGTGATGGGGGGTAAGTAAAATGGTCCCCCCCGGAACAATATATATACCAACAATGGCACTTTGAGAATTTTACCTGAAGAGATAGCGTTATATCTAATCCCTCAGTAAACAGCAAGTATTGCACAGGTCCTTAAGAGCAGAGATGTAGTTTTCAGGTGTCAAGAGTAAAGTTTATTTAAATTTACTGTAATGGGAGAAAGGAGCTGCAAGAGAGTGTTAATGCACAAGACAGCACTTCATTTAGATACTAAAGAATTTCATTTACTACTTAATAAGAGCATAAAAGAGGAGTCTAAACAAGGTGTTTCTGTGCCTACAACTGCCACTAAGATTACTAGGATGCCTCAAAGGGGCGCCAAGAAAGAGTGAGGCAGGCCGATTGCAGAGGGAGCTAATGGGGGGCTTACCTAATTTGGGGAGGGGAATACTCTCCACCGCAACACATGACTGTGAACATGCACACACTCACAGATACACAGCACACACACAGCAAGAAGGGGTTAGGTGCAAGAAAAGCACATAAATTAAGTATGCAGTGGCAAGGGTTACTAGGGAACCCAGCTATGAGACTTCAGCACGACCGCCAGACACATCACTGGTCACTTCTATTGCAGAGGAAGGAACTAATACTGAAAGCAAGAGCAAGAGCAGTTGGTTTACCCAACAAGCAGGTTTACAACAAAACTCAGGCAAAGCAGTATACAGTAAAGCAAGCGACACAATAAACAGGAAAGCAGGCAAAGCAGTAAACCCAAACAAGCAAAACAATAAAGAGTAAAGCGGACAAAATAATAAACAGTAAAGCAGGCAAAACAATAAACCGAGGCAGGATGATACAAGCCAAACTAACTCAGGCAAGCAAACTGATCAGGCTGCCTGCCTGATCAGGTAAAACAATACACCATGAACAGAATGTAATAAAAAAAAATAAACCATAGACCAAACAGGAAAAAAAAGAAACAAAACGTAAAGAAACAAATAAACTCAAGACAACACAGGAAGCTAAGGACAAACAGTGAGCAAGAGGCAAAACAAAAAGCTAAGGACAAAACAGTAAGCTAGCGGCGAACAATTAGCAAGTAAAACAGCGAACAATTAATAAGCAAAACAATTACAAGGCAAAACGACTAAGAGGCAAAACAGCAGTGTCTCTGACCCTAGAAGACAACGCAAAACTGATTAAGATTTTATAAATCAGTCCCAAAAAAATACTAAAACACTAATACAGGGGGTAAAACCATTACCTGGATCCCGCAGGGTAGCAGGTGCTACTCCGTCTTGAGCATACATTGGCTAAAACGAGACAATGGTGAGTATTGGGTTGGGTCAGCATAAGGTACTTTACCTTACCTTAAAACATACCTCATCCAGTGGGACTACCAGCACAAACCAAGATAAAAATGGAATCACGGATCCTGTAAAACATTGGTGGTCAGTTTGAGCCATGAACCCCAATAAAAGAAAGCAATGGCTATACCGCGCTCACCTCCGTTAGGCTAAAACTTACAATTGACCCAGAACACGAAGTTAGTTTGTGGAGCTTTTAGCAAAACAACGTGTTTGCTGAGACACCATGCACATAGCACAGCACCGGAAACCCAGGGAACGTGCATAAAACCGGATGAAGTGTGGCTATTTATGAAATGGGTGTTTCCCCAAGTTACAGAGTATTTGGAAGGATCCACAGAACATGCTGTTAGGGGGAACCCTCTGCCTGTTACAATCATATGGCCATAGGAGAGAGCAGAAGAAGTGAAACGCCAAAGCAAGTCTCATGCCAGCAGCTTAAAAAAGTTATGCGACAATTTGTACTCGATGTTCGTGATATAGTCATTTACTACATCGAACACAGAACAAGCCATGATACATCAAGTATATTCGATATATCACCCAGCCTTAGGTGAGTCAATATAGGCAATACAGACATTATACACACACACACAGACATATATACATATATATATATATATATATATATATATATATAAACATCTGTTCTATAGCGTATGTCACACACCCATACACCAAAAAACCAACCAACTAACCAAACAAACAAAAAAAACCCCCTTAAATTGACTTCTTTAATATCTTGACCTTATCCTTCACAACTGCTACCATAAGTGAGCTAACCACTATCAACCACTGAGTGGTAGATCATGAAGGGAATAAGGCAGACTATTGCTCTGAACTGTCTCAGGAGTTTGCCAAGTTGGTAGAGCTCTCCTTTCCACCCTTGACAACTGGTTTTACTGGGTCCTGATCATAATGAAGAAATACATTACTCAGTGCCATGTCTGATTTGGTTGCAAGTTGGGGATCTTATTTAGGTTTTATTGTTTCTACAGCTTTTGACTCACCTGTAAGCCCAAACACTGTAAATGATTTGTTTTGAACTGGAGATTTTTAGCACAAGGAATTGGTACTCACACTGCTGGTTACAGCCAGAGGGAGCTATATAAGATAATGGTTTTCCTATTAAGTGTGTAAACCACAGCTATGGAAACATAGATGCCATATTGGCCCCTGCTGTATGTCGCTGCTATGCGTCTGCATGTCCACCATACTGGAGCGGTCAAGATCCGCTAGCCCTTTGAGGAGTGCAATCACAAATATGTGATGAGCTCTGGTTGGTCCCTGGTTAGTACGATCACAAATATGTGATTAGAACATTAGAGAACAGAGAAGTCCGTATTATGATGCGACAATTCCACTAAGGGACTTTTCAGTTAACAGTGAAGTTCCAGAATGTTAGTATGAAATTCTAGAAGGACAGGAGAAAATACACTCACTCTCTAGGGCAAGGCATTGTCAAAAGAACTCACTCCTCAAAAGGCTAGTAAACAAATAAAATGTGTATTGTCAGAGATGCAGACTTCCGTACAAAAAACGACTGTAACTCGCTTTTCATGAACTTTGGTTTGTTATAAATGTGAGACATTGAACATGATATGGTTATTTACTGGAATTAAATACAGTTACTGGGGAGGGTCTAATCAGCTCTATGCCAAAACATTAACCTTCTAAATAGCCACAGCTTCCTCTGGGACATACCAGCTCTGTTCTACGAATAGGCAACATCAAGTGTAAATTATTTAGAATTTCAGCTTTTGTGAATTTCTCCAAAAACTGGAGCAAATGTAATCAAAAATGTAAGTCCTACCTGATGCCCCGATGGAATTGAACAGGAGGTCCTGGCTGAAGCGGCGTGTGCAGAGATAACGCTGTGACTGAAGGGCAATTAGGCTAGGTTAAAATATTTGAATGTAAAAATGTGACTATAACTATGAAGGGTTCATTTACAGCGGGCCGGTTGTTATTGCGAAATAAACGCCAACAGGCTTATGCAGAACCTCGACACAAAGCTGCATTATCCCGCTTATTACAGCGCTACTTACTAAATATTTTGGTAACAACTAGCTAATTTCATGAAAATCGGCTCAGAATTAAACGACAGTCGATTTTGGAGAGAGGTCTGCATCTCTCAATACACATTGTATTAGTTTACAAGTGGATCATGACCGCTCCAATATGGCGGAAGCGTAGACGCATATAAAGCAGTGGCCAATGAGGCATTTATGTTTCCATATCTGTGATGTAAACTGTAGTATTGAGCTCTTTTAGATGGTCAGCTCATAGAAGCAACTGAGGACCTTGAGATGAGAAATAGTAAGGTATAAAAATGAGAATTTTTCAATTTATTTTTGTTTTAAAACGACTGAACAAATATTGGTACAGTTTAGTACTGTAAAAATTAACACGTTAATTTTTTTTTATTAATTTGAAATATTGAACGCATTTGAAAAAATCAACGCAATTAAAACAGCTGCATTTTGTTTACTACCTGCGGTGGCTGATCTATGACCTGTGATGACGTAAGCTGCCAAACCAAACCGTCCTGGTTAAAGATGGATAAGGACAAGGAAGGAGTTTTAGACGGAAGGTTCCACTTTAGAAAGTTGCCCGATGGATTTGTGAAGAAAACAAAAGTAATCTGCACAGTTTGCAAAGTGCATTTAATTAGGCTACCACAAAAGTAAGTCGTCTTTGACATATCACCTCAACGCAAAACACCCTACCGAAACTACCTCTAGGGGGCCTTGCCGGGCTACTTAACAGCACTGTAGTACTCATGGGTGAATTACAAAACCTGTAAGTGACAAGGCAACTAATGCTTTGGTTACTTGGATAGCTAAAAACTGCCGCCCATTTAACATTGTAGAAGATAACTGACTGAGAGAAATCATTCAAATTGCATCAGGAGATACTTTATTCTATCCTACCTTATATCCAGATATACAAATCGGACGAGTAAAGCATATTAGCTGCTTAACGCTTTATTAAATCAACAGACTCACAATATTGTGTGCAGTGATGCAGACAAACTCAAGTGTGTGTGTGTCCCTTAACTGCATCTGTGCTGCAACCTGTACCACATAACAATGTTGTTACATCCTTTCTCTTTTTTAGTTTGAGTTTCCTTCTTTCCTCAACAGAATAACATTCAACGTTCATGACAATTAAAATAACTGTTTGTCACTTTCATTTCTTAACTTTTGTTGTTCAATAAACAAACCAAATCCTTACTCAATATCAATGTCAAAAAATAAACAGTGTAACTTTCAGCTTTCACAACAATTAAAATAACTGCTTGTCACTTTCATTTCTTAACTTCTATTGCTCAATAAACAAACCAAATCCTCACTCAATATCAATGGCAAAATAAAATATTTTCACAGCGACATTACAACATATCCCAACAATGTCAAAATAACAATAACAAAATTTCCATCTTTCATTTTTTTTCTCAGTGTGTATAGTTTTTTTGTTACTCTGGTCTAACCACTGCACGACCAGACTTGGTAGTGACCATCTGTGGCATGTCACCAGGCGCACTGTTTGGTGATGGAACTGTCTTTGTCCCTCTTTGTGTTGGTAAACTGGGAGTTGGGCCTTGGTCCCATCTGAAGTGACGGCAGTTCCTCCTAAGAACACTTCCAGTGTCCAGTTCTACCTCAAAGGATCTGTGATCCACAGGTCTTGCCGCAGTGGCCTTTCTCTCACGGTTGTAATGAGCAGTCTATCATCTGCTGCATGCCAGCTGGTCTGCTCGGAACACTGCATTGCTATATCAGAGGAATTCAAAGCATGTACTGTATTATCATCACTCCTTTATCTATTAGCATACAGTATCAGCATTGATTAGTTGTTTGGTATATGATCACTTTAAACAGGCTATTGCAATGCAACATGAAAAAAAACACACACAATGAAAGCTTTCCTTTAAAAAGTTAATAACTGTATTTTGCAAGATTTTTGTTATTTTTTTTGTTTTGCACACACGGGATGCACCGTGTTGTTCGTCTGTTGATTAAGTTACCCGACCATTTTTATAGTCATGGCAAAGCCAGCACTCTATGCGAACAAGTGTGGCAAGCAAACAAACGCTCTCTTATCATTTCAAAATATTTAGCAAACGGCAGTCTAATCAAGTTAACCTCCCTTAGGTACAAAACTAGTAACAAGCTAATGTTAGATAGCTGATGCTGAGCTAACATGTTTTCTAACCGTCCATAGGCACTAATGTTAACTTGTCTTTCAAAAGGCAAAAAGAGGCCAAGCCCAAACACCAGCAGTTCAGTGAAAAATATACTTTGTATGGATTTACTTGCAGGTCCGCGGATCCACCGCAGCCCCAGTGTTTTCTTAGTGGCGAGGTCCTAACAAATAATTCAGTGAAGCCGCCAGCCCATCTACAACGGCACCAGAACACCAAACACTCAGGGAGTCTTGGCTTGGTACAACTGAGGACTTTTTTCTGAGAACTAGCTGAGAACTATCAAAACTTATGAAAGACAAACAAGAGACAAACAAGCTCAAGTGCCTCATTAAAGCTCAGGTGACTGATGAAAAGGAGTTGAAAACTGCTACTGGGTGAGTCCGAATATTTTTTTTTTCACTCACAATAAGTGTAAATGTCTTTGTGTTAAAGGGGAGTGATTCAAATGATTTCCATTTGATAACTGGTTGTGTTAGATATTAAAAGTTTAATATGAGTTTAACAGAACAAAGTTAGGAGAATCATCAACATGCATGAGTGAGGGGGGTACTATTGGCATGGTTAAACAGCTCAAGAGGTACATCAGACAAAGAAGGTGGGGAGCCACTGAGTTAGATGGTTGGTACAGGATGATGTTGCATTTTGCACTGTGTGTTGATCTGTCAGTTTGCTTGCTTGGTTGTTAGGTTTTCTGCCTTTGTTGTTTTGGACTCACAGCTGCACTAAGGCACTTATAACTAGACCCCTTACCTACTGAGACTGTCCGTCTCATGTCAGTTTAGTCATGAACATGTTGCATGCATGCGTAATGTAGTGGAGAAAAGTTTCCGATTAATGAGTAAATAAAGATATGAATGTAATCGAGTTGATCGTGTTTGTTTTATTAATTCATTTATTTTGGATTGAATAACTATTAAGGCTATTTATACCAACCTTGTCTCATTCCACGCCGACTTCAGCCACTCAGCAACCAGCGATCAGTTTACCAATCATCGGTCTGATCATTCATCATCTCTCTCATCTGTCCCCACCTTGTAATCCATTGATTCTCTCCCCTATTTCTTCCCTTCTCTTTGTATCTCACTCTGCCTTAGCAAAGTCTACACTTATCATGTCTAAGATTATAGTGACATCTGAACAGACATGGTTCATGATAGGAGAACTGTTTAACCTGATGGTCTTATTACCATAGATACAAAGAAAGCTTCCCACCTTTGGTGCCGCGTTACTGTTGGAGCCAAGAGCAATTGATTAAGGCAAAATACAACCGGTAATGGGCGAATGGCAGTCATCACGGACAAAAGGGCTTTTAGCATTAACACCTAGATTCTGATTTGCACCAAGCAACGTTGTAAACCTATTGTCTGTCTGCTTCATGGTATAAAAGGCTGATCATGGTAACAGTTCTCTGAGTTAAGCTGCGGCGCAAGCGGACTTGCTGCCGGGTTCCACCACCACCAAATAAAGCTTTTCTCCAAGCGCGCTTTTGCTCCGGTTCGTTTACTTGTAAAATCACAAGGAAATCCAACAATGTGTATGCTGAGTGCTGTTTTGCCAAACTTTGAACTTCAGCATGTTCTGACATCCTGTTTGTATCTGCCTGATTGTATCCTGCCTGCTTCTCACTTCTGTTTGTATCAAGTTTGATTCCTGCCTGTTCTTCTCTTCGAGGCCTGTCCAAACCCAGCCTCGTGTGAATCCTGCCTGTACACCTGCCTGTTGGGATGAAAAACCCCCTGCTGCTCCGCACTTGTATCCTGCTCTCTGGTGAAGCCCTGACCGACTTAAGAACACTTTCCAAGAGAGAGAATCAAAAGGCAAGCAACTCCTCTTCTTTCCTTTATTTCACAAACCTTCAACTGTTCTTTTTGCCAGTTCCTGAAAAACAAGACCTTATCTCTGATGATGCTGTGCTCTTCTGCCTGAGAACTTCACTGTGAGCAGGGCGATACCCAAACCGTTATTTTAACCAAGATGAGAGAGCTAACTCAGCAAATCAGACATAAAGGTCATTACAGAGAACAGAATGAATGTGTATAAATGATTATATACCCACTGGTTAACACACACAAACACACACCCAGAGATGTAGAGAGAGAAAAAAAAGAAATTCGACAGATAATGAGCTGTGGTTTTAATTGTTATATATCCATGTAAGTCTATGTCTGTACATGTATACTTGCATTTAATTGATTTTCATGCTATTGCTGTGAGGAGAGAATCTGGCCTTGTTACTCTTTATCTGCCTGAGGAGTTTGTCAAGACATCAGTGACACCAGATATTAGATACTGTCATGAGTTAAATGAAGAAATGTATTACTCAGTGCTCACACCAATGCCTTCACTTATTTTGTGATTTCGTTCATGTTTCGGTTAAACACAAAAATAAGTTGTTAACTGACTGCAATTAGTTGTTCCTATCGTTTTTCATTTATCTGTAAGCCACGTACGAAATATAATATACTTCCAGGCCACCGTAACGTACCTGCATCACCCGCTGTGCCTAGGGCACCAAGTGTCAGAGGGGGAACCAAAACAGCCTAATGATCATCACAGTGATCATAATGATAAAATGATTTACTGTCACGCTGGTGATGTGGTGCAGGACCCAAGTGCAAAGACACGATGATGATAGTGAAAAACGGAGGACTTTACTGGAACTGAAGATCAAAATACATGTGCAAAAAAGGAACAAAAAACCAATAACAAAAAAGGTGCAGCATGACTGTTGTGCAAACTAACACAAACAACGATAGACAAAGACAAGGCAAACACTAGGACTTAAATACAAGGGAGAACTAAACAGGGCAAAACAGGATTGGATAAAATTAACAAGGTAATAATTAGACAAACAGGTACAGGTGAGGGGCGGAGACAGACAGAGAACAGGAGCACAAAGACATGTCAAACCAAAAGTCCAAAATGGCGGTGCAGGTTGTGACATTTACATTTAAGATGAACCACAAGAACAGTGGGCACCGTCAGACCATTACACGCGATACAAGACATACATAATTGCTTGAAATCAAAAAATGTTCCATCTCCCTGTGGTTCGTTTGATTGCACCTGACAGACTCAGGCCTGAGGCTAATGCAACAATTTCGGAAAGAATGGCCCCAAAAAGGCAGCAGGAGTCGGGGGAAGAGAAAAAAGAAGAAACTGGGATGGCGCCTGTGCATCGCTTACAGATATACTTCTTTGGTTTCAAGAAGATTGCACTTCCAAATATTTGTGATTTTTATTTTCCAGGAGGAAATAACGCTTAGGGCACCTGAATGGCCAGAAGCGGCCCAGATATACTTCTTATTTGCAACTTATGACCTTGATTAAAATCCATGTTTGATACAGTATTATGAATCTTAAGATGACTTAAATATGACCTGTCAGTAACCTTTTTAGATTGAAAGTATGTTCAGAGGAGAACAAGAGGTGTGTGTAAAGTGAGATTACGCTTGAATCTTCCTTCCCTATTTTTCTCAGCTGCACCTCAGAAGTTGCTCTCTCAAGCCGCTCAGCACTAATATGGTAATAGTAGTGGATTTCACATTTCATAATTCATTCCCCCCCCCCCACCCTTCTCTCTCTCTCTCTCTCTCTCTCTCTCTCTCGCTCTCTCTGTGTCTCTTGCCACCTACTTAAAAATGTACTTATCTATCAAAAATGATAAGTCAACAATGTGAAAAAGTTTATTTTTCCTGACACAGGAAAACGTATCATGAATTTGTTAATCATAGATTGGCCCTGTGATCAGATTTCTGTCTGCATTATCTTCTGTTATACACTCAAACTCGCCAGTCACAGCTGTATTATAGAATATAAAACACTTTGGTCTTTGTCTGGAGGTGATTCTCTGGATCCACGGACAGAATCTCCTTTTTTGAGGTCGGTTAAAATGCTTTATCTTTTTTTTTTATTACATATTGAACCTCGAAGCCTATGTCCTAAACTTGTATTGTTATTGATGACAGTGTCATTGGCGTTTGAGTTGTGCAAGTGGACAAACTTTTTGGTAGAAAGATGAACCATAAAGCTGCCCATTCCCTGCTGTCAGACAAGCCACTTCAAAGCAGAGCAAAGCAGAGAGGAAACAATGAGAGAAATGTACATTTGATGTATGAGGGCAATTGAAACAGCCATTGTAATAATGTTATGCTGCAGTAACATAAACACAGCACATCAACACCATCTTGCACCTTTGACTTTGATAAGTTACCCCACTGAAGACGAACATGGATAAGGATGTTTCTGTGTGAATTTTTACTTGTAATCGTCTAATAATTTGCAAGAAGACCCACTTTCTTGTAAAAACTGTGTGTACCATAAAAGAGGAATTGTTCACTTCCTCATTAAAGGTGACTTCAAACTCTCATAGCTAATGATAAGTGGTGATAAAAACTTGGTTGTGGTGTAGTTACACAATCAAAATACATCAACACTATGTTGGAGTCATTGGATTGACTAATGTTTGCACTCTTGCACTATTTCAAAAGACTTCAGCCAAATTACACAGTGCTCTGTCCAAAATGATATCCTTGTGTCTGGGTGATGCTTCTCTTCTGACTTATTGTACATTGTCAGCATGTTCAGATAGACACAAGGAGAACATACAAACGCCACACAGACAGGACCCTGGACGTCTAGCCAGGAATCAAACCTGAGACCTTCTTGCTTTTAGGCAACAGCGCTGCCCAATGTGTCACCGTGCCGCCCAGACTGGCAGAGTTGCATTTTTGTATTGTGATGTGTTTCATTAGAACCATCGTTACACGAAAAACTGATAAAGTTGCTGTAAAGACAGATTGGAAGAATACATGATAAAATGCAGGTCCACAAAGCTCCATTTTAGGTCCCCAGTTTGGGCTTTAAAGAAGTTAGGTGAAAGTGTCTGGCAATATACTTCTTTTCTAATTTTTCAGCCATGCTTAAGATGTTGCATATTCAGCACAATGTCAGGCACTCAACCTTTCACAATTCTCTCTCTCTTTTCTCTCTTTCTTGTCTGGTATCTAACAATAAATTATAAATTTAGTTATCTATCTAAAAATAATTAAATTCCACCATAATATCAGAAATAAGTATAAAACACTTGCATTGCATTGCACCGTGACGTAAGTTTCTGTGTTGGTGTGTAATGTACTTTTATGTAGCAAACACGTATATATTGAGTAGATGTTACAATAGTGTCATGCTGATCAGCATGACACTATATATATATTTGATTTCAAATTCTGAAATTTTGAAAATTTTAAGTTAAATGTATAACCAGGGTGAAAGACATTAGAGAGAATGCGGTAGAAACTTCCTCAAAGCATTGTCAGATAAATTAGCTTCATCTCTTCATCATATTACGATGTCATGGTAGGTTTGTGAACCGTTTTTGCTCCTCCCTCAGTCATGTTCTTTATAAGGTTTTCCACAAAGTTCCTCAGTTCAGTCTTGCGGCTCCTCCAAGGTCATTTAAAACTTTTCATTTCCAGACAAACTTTACCATGATCCTTCTCAGTCCCAGGATTTCATTGCTGTGGCTTCTTTACTCCTTAGCCCAGGGGAAGGTAGTACCTTCTTTTTTGCGAACCTGTAATCGGTTCTTTGCTAATCCCAGAGGAAGCAGAACTCCCCCAACAGTCTTTCGTACACCTGTGTACAAACAGATTTGTCAGTTACAGCAGAATCAGAATGTGTATGAATTTGCCACGCTCTACGACACTAAAAATAGGATCCCTGTGTACTCTGCATATGTATATGTTGGTAACGTGAAATGCAAGAGGAAGAACACATGGTACATTGAACCTCAGGTAAGTCTCTGTCCCAACTATGGTTGTTTTTTATGCCGCCAAGTTCAGACCAAGAGGTCTTAAATAATGTATAAAATTAAACTGTATAAAATCAGTCTATGAATATTTATTTTTGAATTGTTGTTTGTGAACATCTCATGGTATACCATTAAAGACACTTGCTTACAGGTAGACTGAGCATTAAGGAGTAACTCTTCACTCCTTGAGGTTACATAATAGCCATTTAAAACTGTCATAGCAAATTTACCTACATTAGCAAAAGGCCATGTGGAAAATCGACATGTTACATGGAGAGTAGTGACAGCTTATAACAATTCATAAGCTCTCTTTCTAGCACACCTGAAAAGTGTGAGAGTGTGAGAAAGTCCTTCCCCGATTATTAGCATTGATTCTGGATTTTATGGGAAATTTATTTGTCCAAACAGCCCCATGATTTCAGCAAGAAGATTTATTGTCCTGTTTGGTCTACATTTCACCTTCTGTAACATGCACAGTGTGTTTCCTAATATGCCTTTTATTCCTTGTTTTCAAAACATTGCAGCTTGATAACAGACAACTTCCTGCATATATGAACTCTGAAGGCTCTGTTCCACAAGGATTCAGAGGGAAGAAGCAAGCCTTAAATGCAGACTACGCAGGGCAACCAGATGATAAAGGCCATCTCTATCCAGTCTTCCATACCAATAAACAGAGCTGTGCTGATTCCACTTTCACTCTTACTAACGCTGCTCCACAAGACCCGTCTTTCAATAGGGGCCATTGGAAGGCAATGGAGAAAAGTGTAGCCAATCATCTGAGCCAAAATTGCCTTCCAAACAAAGCCTTTGTAGTCACAGGGGTAGTGCCAAGCAGAGGGGCCGCAGCCCAGTTTATCAATAAGAGGGTGAATGTGCCCAGTCACTTCTGGAGTGCGTACTGCTGTCTTGACAACAACCGCAGGCCCATCCAGTCTGTAGGCTACTTGAGTCCAAACAGCAATCAACAACCAGCAAGTATGACTGTAAGTGCCCTGGATAGACGGTTAACCGCATTGTATGGTAAAACCTTTAAAGTGTTTGGAGGGCGATGCTGAGGGCAAGCGAGGGAGACCCTTGCATTAAGTCGTGAAATGAATCTGATTCGCAGCGATTCTCTATAAAAACTTGCTTCAATGCCGTGCAATACAAAGCAAATATGGTAAAGGGTAAACACAGGGTAACAACAGCAATGAGTGATCAGTAAAATAACTGATTGACTGATTTGCAATAGCTCCTAAATTTTCAGATACCAACTGTTCAATATTCCTGTAAATTTTCAAATAAATACTGTGAGTGCCGGTTGCCAGTTTAAGTGCTAAAATAAAATGAACAAAAGCTTTAAAAAGTTTCATGCCATTTCTCTGAGCAGTGTTTCTATGTCAGTGTGTTGCATGTAAATGTAGATATTAGCACACATCATACATTTTTCACTATTTAGAGGGCATGTCTAATTTTTCACACATAGTCGCAATGTAAAAGGTGTGTATGTGTGTATGTGTTTGTGTATGCATGTCTATATTGTGTGGGGTAAGACATAACCAACCACTGTCAGTCACTGAGTGGTAGATCATGAAGGGGATAAGGCAGACTATTGCTCTGAACTGTCTCAGGAGTTTGCCAAGTTGGTAGAGCTCTCCTTTCCACCCATGACAGCTGGTTTTACTGTGTCCTGATCATAATGAAGAAATACATTACTCAGTGCCATGTCTGATTTGATTACCATTTCATCATCTTAATTATTATTTCTACAGCTTTTGAATTAACTGTAAGCCCAAACACTGTAAATAATTTGTTTTGAACTGGAGATTTTGGCACAGGGAATTGCTGCTCCCACTGCTGATTACAGCCAGTAATGATTTTCCTGCCAGTAATGATTTTGAAATGTGTAAACTTAAGTCTTGAGCTGATTTAGGTGGTTAGCTCATGGAAGCTACAGAGAACCTTGAAGTGAGAAACTGTTCTGCTGTTCAGTGCTCATAAATGAATGCATTAATAAATACACACTCGTATCTTTAGTGTCAAAACACATTTATTTTCAAGATAAATTGAAGTCACTGGATCTATCCATCTGAGAATGAACTGATTTTACACATTTTAAAACTCATTTTGGTGCCTCTAACTGACAAAAAATGTATAAAAGTCAGATTTATTTTTGTTTTAAAATGATTGAACAAATCTTGTTACATTTACATTGACATTTACTCATTTAGCACACGCCCATATCCAAAACAATTTCTAACACAGATATTATTAGATAGACATGTTTCCAGTTATCACAGACAGGTGGAAAGTCTATAAACTCGATAGATTTGTACTGAAGTAAACTATGAGGAAATTAATGAGTTTAACTGATGAGTGTGGGCTGTTTCTCACTGACACTGAGAAACAGCCTACATATGAGAAAAGAAACTTTTGAGGTTCATCTGCACAGAGAACAGTAAAGACATGAGTTGCAGTGATGTTGGGGAGCAGCGGCTCAAACAAGATACGTCAACACATCCCTCTGGGATGGCAGCTTTGTCTATTGGAGATTTGGGGTTTGGACACCATATTGTGAGGCTCAAAACAAATTGCTGTGCATTGTGACATTTGACTCAACAGTTAGAGCGGTTCCAGTTATCTGAATAAGAATAAAGTCAGATCAGTGGACCACACAACGGGATACAGGTCCACTCATTCAGCTGTGGTCTCCAGTTGAACCTTTAACATAAAGAAGGCAGAAACAAGACCTTCACTGAGAAACTGAACCGCAAAGATTGACTGAATGACTTACTGTTTTAACTGTTCAAAAGACCACTTCTTGGTGACATCTGCTGGCAAGTAAGAGGTAGAGACAAATACAGCATGTGACAGGAGGACTGATCAAAAAAGCAATTTCAATATTCAGGAACATTTGCACCTTGGTTTGGTTAAAATATAAAAACAAACCTAAACTGCAAAATCAAACTGCTTGTTGCTAATGACCAATTGACTGCTCACATTGCAAATGAACACTGCACCAGATCCATTCTAAATGTCGAATCCAGCCCACATCCACAAAAAAGGCCTGTGTGTGTTTGCACCGTGGGCTAAACGATGCGATGGTCTGCTTTGATCATCTAATGCAAGCAAGGGCAAGACCTGAACCAGCTCCACCTTCAGTATCATAAAATCTGGCCCAGTTCCAGCCTAGATCTGTCAGTCATGTTCACATCCTGTCCAAATCTCATTTTCTTCCACATTGACAGTGGTCCAGCTCCACCCCAGACTCCATCATAAACACTATTGCCTTAGGCCTCTGCACCTTGCGTTAAAAGGTGGGGTGGGTGTAGCCTTCCGCACATCTCCTCCAAAACACGAGGGGTCAGCTGCCGCTTCTTTTCACAAGGGAACCACACTATTCACAAGGTCCACACTATTCTCCCCAGAACAGCCCATCACTTATCTAATCCCAGCCAATCAAAGGTAGCAACACAGCCCATCACTTATCTAATCCCAGCCAATCAAAGTTAGCAACACAGACACAGTCTCCTGATGAACATTTGTGTGGATGCTTGGCCAAGCCAATTACACCTCAGAATCCTGGATAGGAGCCCATGTCTCTACTACTATATTGGATCTGAATACTTTTATATTAGATTTTCATATTAGACATGCATATTTTTCTACCATTTTCAACCATCTTAATACAGCCCAAAACAATATTTTGCAAAAACGCTCAAATGATGAGAAAGGCACAATATAGCCTCACTCTGGCTGAACTCTCGTGTTAAGGTTTTTAAAATGCTAGATGGCATTTCCCCTCCGAAATGTTTTTATCTTCTCTTGGAATTTGTTCTTGCAAAATGTTCTACGGTTACAAAAACAGGACTTTTCAAAGTACACTTCCCAAAATCTGCACTTCTTAAAATACCAGTTCCTTAGAATAGTCAAATGAAATCTGTACACCTAGCAAATTTTTGGTTTTACTTCTCAGACTAAAGTTGTCTTGAATTGTTTTAAGAGCTATTTTATCTTGTATTACACCTTATAAAAACCATTTTATAAGGCCTAGATTACTGCAGTTACTGCTGAGAGGATGCCATTTACTTACATAAATGCCATTTACTCAGTTTATTTACATCAACATCAAGAAACAAATTTGCTGTGTAATCAGCTATTTGTATGGAGGGGTCATGAACCATTAAAACTTTTAAAGTGATCTGAAACCAAAAGTGTGAAATTGATGCCTCAAAGTTCTTGGAAAGCAGAACTGTGCAACAGCCCATAGCCTTTCCAATAATTCTCATTTTTAACGCTATCCTGTTGGTCTTTAATGATCTAGTACACATTCCAGTACACATTCCAGTAAAGCGTTAATTTCCCTTAATTT
This sequence comes from Chanos chanos, assembly GCF_902362185.1. Classification (NCBI taxonomy): domain Eukaryota; kingdom Metazoa; phylum Chordata; class Actinopteri; order Gonorynchiformes; family Chanidae; genus Chanos; species Chanos chanos. The sequence goes on along the minus strand of NC_044501.1, from coordinate 32,673,081 downwards.
CTAGTTATAACACCTGCGATTCCTGTGTACACCTGGACAATAATGTGTGCCTCAAAAATATGAAGTCTTTCTGTGTAGCACATTGTCATGTTTGAAATGCCAAATGGTGCAAAAATGCAGCTCATATTCCCTGTGAAAAATCAGAATTTGTCACTGTGCTTCACTGTCATTTTGCCAATTCAACAAAATTGTACTTTAGTGCTGTTCTTCATGAAGACAGTTGTTTGTGTAAGTTGTTGTGAGGTCATTAGCAATGACTGATAAAACAAATGATTCTCAGCAACACATGCCTTGGAAATGTTGGTTGGGAAATAATGATGTGTGCAGTGTAACACATATGCTTATAAACATGATCACAGAACAGTTTTTGCCTCTGTTTGTCTCGTGAATCTTTCCATCCTCTAAATAATACAAGACCATAATACATTTCAAATGCAAAATGAATATGAATTCCACTCTCATGTAATGTAGGAATTGATTGACTAATTGATTGATTGGTTGGTTGGTTGGTTTGCTGGTCGATAGGTTGATTGATTTGGTGTTGAATAGCAGACATTCTGTAGGTAAACCAAAATGGTACTCATGATTTTAAAATACACATTATGTGTCTTGTCAGAATCTGTTATACCAGCCTGAGAGGAAAATAATGACAAAACAGGTGGACAAATTGCTAGAAAAATGTTTATTACAGCATATAATCCAAACTATTCCAAATAATCCAGAGATACATTAGCAACACTTTTCCTTCAAACAGCACTGGCTGAGTTGCATGTTTTGTATTTTGGTGTTCTGACTAAAACAAACAAATGGGATCCCTTACTGTTATGCTGATCTAATGAAAAAATGATAAAGCTCCTTTAAAGTCAGATTAGAAGAATACATGATGTGCAGGTCCACAGATCCATTTCAGATCCCGAGTTCAGGCTTTAAAGAAGTCAGGTGACAGCCTCTGACAGTTTCCCTCTTTCAGTCATGCTTACGCTTATATTGCAGATTCAACACAATATCAAGCCACCCATTACTAATATAGTAATAATGCTTTCTCTTCTCTTTCTTAGTTCTCTAGGTTCCTGGAAACGTTTTATAACTCTCTCTCTTTCTCTCTCTCTCTCTGTCTGTCTGTCTGTCTGTCTCTCTCTTCTCTCTCCTATTTCTCTCCCACTCACTCGCTCTATGTATGTATGTATGTATGTATGTATGTATTTATCTGTATATTTATCTATCTATCTATCTGTAAGTAATAGAAGTTCACCAGGTTTCTTGTTGCATACAAAATAAGTATAAAACATTTGCATTGCATTGCATCGTGATGTAAGTGTCTGTGTTGATGTGTAATGTACTTTTATGTAGCAAACACGTATATTGAGTAGTTACAATAGTGTTGTGCTGATCAGCAAAACTGGCCGCACTGACTTCCTACAACTACAGTTAAGAATACCACTGACAGCCTTACTATAGAAAATAAAAGACATATTTTTGTCAGGAGGTGACTGTGTTGTTCTGTGCAATACAGTAACTGAGTGATTCCAATTTTGAAAGAATTTGAAGTTGAATGTAAAATCAGGATGAAATACACTGAATGTATCGTGATGAAACATTCCACAAAGTGCTACTAGATGATTTACTTTTATCTCCTCATCACGTCAGGATGTGATGTGAGGTTTGTGAACCGTTTTGCTCCTCCCTCAGTCATGTTCTTTATAAGCTTTACTTCAAAGTTCCTCAGTTCAGTCTTGTGGCTCCTCTAAGATCAGACAAAACTCCTCATTAAAAGTCTTCTTTACCAGACAAACTTCACCATGATCCTTCTCAGTCCCAGGTTTTCACTGTTGTGGCTTCTTTACTGCTTGGCACAGGGGGAAGTAGTGCCTTCTTTTTTGGTAACCTGTCCTGACTTCTTTGCTAATCCTGGGGGAAACAGAACTCCCCCAACAGTCTTTAATGGATCTCGTTACAAACAGATTTGTCAGGTACGACAGAATGTGTATGAATTTGCCACGCTCTATGACACTGAAAATAGGATCCCTGTGTACTCTGCATATAAATATGTTGGTCAAGCGACATGCAAGAGGAAGAACACATGGTACATTGAACCTCAGGTAAGTCTCTGTCCCAACTATGGTTGTTTTTTATGCCACCAAGTTCAGACCAAGAGGTCTTAAATAATGTATAAAATTAAACTGTATAAAATCAGTCTATGAATATTTATTTTTGAATTGTTGTTTGTGAACATTTCATGGTATACCATTAAAGACACTTGCTTACAGGAAGCCTGAGCATTAAGGAGTAACTCTTCAGTCCTTGGGGTTACATAATAGCCATTTAAAACTGTCATAGCAAATTTATCTACATTACCAAAGGGCCATGTGGAAAATTTACATGTTATGTTGAGAACATTAATAGCTTATAACAATTCATAAGTTCTTTTCCCATCATACATAAAAAGTGTGAGAGTGTGAGAAAGTTTGTTCATTTATGGAGCTCTACCTTTTACACTTGTGTCACAGTCTCTTGTCCTTTCCTGACAATTAGCAATGATTTGGGATTTTATGGGAAATATATTTGTCCAAATACCCCCTTGTTGTCAGCAAGAGAAATATCCAGTTTTGTCTTGTCCATTTTACATTCTGTAACATACATATTTTTTACATCACTGCAGCTTCATAACATCAGCCTTCCTAAAGATATGAGCACTGAAGGCTCAGTCAAACCACCACAAATCAGAGGGATTCACCAAGCCTTAAATGGAGACTACAAATGGAGTGGATATGATAGAGGCCATCTCTGTCCAGTCTACCATAGAAATACACAGAGCTGTGCTGATTCCACTTTCACTCTTACTAATGCTGCTCCACAACACCCGCATTTCAATGGGGTACTGTGGTGGGATCTTGAAAAGGAAGTCCATAAATATTTGAGCCAAAATTGCCATTCATACCATGCCTTTGTAGTCACAGGGGTAGTGCCAAGCAGAGGGGACACAGTCAAGTCTATCAATAACAGGGTGAATGTGCCCAGTCACTTCTGGAGTGCTTTCTGCTGTCTTGACAACAACTTTCAACCCAGACACTCCAAGGGCTACATTGGGCCAAACGATGGCAGCCAGCCACCTATGACCATGACCACTGATGACCTGGATCATGAATTAACCATACTCTACGGCCAACCATTTAGCGTTTTTGGTGGGAGATGCTCAGGGGCGTCAGAAATAGAGGGGATGGGGGGGAAGCGTCAGAGGAACCAAAATGAACCGAAGAGTTCAGTGAAGAGTTCAAAAATTCAGTGAAATTGTGCATCATTACAGTGCTATACAAAGACAGTGAGGTTTGACTAAAAGTTATTTTTTATTGCAATTAATTTGAATAATTCAAATTATTTGAATTTACTACACATTTACTGATTGTCAATTATTTTCAATTCCTTGACTTTTAAAACTTCAGTGCAAAAATACTATGAGTGTTTTTTAAAATGCAGTTTCCTCGTGTTTCTTTGCCTGACTGGCATTTAAGCTGTGTGAGACAATACTAAAGTCTTATGCCTGAAACTGCAGAAAAGTTTAATACTCTCTTTCTTTTGTATAACACACATTTTAGAGTATTTGGTAGCAGTTGCCAAAAAATACATGGGAACTCCTATGAAAATAGAAAATGTCATTGTGCTTTAGTTAAAATTATAATTCAGTGAAACTGTACATCATTACAGAGCTATACAAAGAAAGTTAGGTTTGACAAAAAGTTAGTCAGTACAAGGTGATGCTGATGAGAGACAAAGCAATACCATTATACCGATCTTCAACCGCAAAAACATTTGCTGTCAACAGTATAGCACTGTCTCTCTAAGATATTTGTGGGATGACGGTTGGAGTTATTGCGTCGCTTTTTTTTCCTTTCCTTTCCTTTCCTTTTCTTCATGAACCTGTTTAAAAAAGGATATGAAACAGAATAGGAACACATACACCAAATTACAGAAGACATACATGTACCTGACCTAGAAAGAGTATATTAACCCCAGAACGACTGAAAGAAACAGGTTTCAAAAGTACCTATATCCATAGTAAAATGAGTCCTATACCGACATAACCTGAAAGGCCGCTCAGCAAGGAAGAAGCCGCTGCTCCAAAACCGCCATAAAAAAGTCAGACTACGGTTTGCAACTGCACATAAGGACAAAAATCTTACTTTCTGGAGAAATGCCCTCTGGTCTGATGAAAGAAAAACTGAACTGTTTAGCCATAATGACCGTCGTTACATTTGGAGGAAAAAGGGGGAGGCTTGCAAGTAGAAGAACACCATTCCAACCGTGAAGCAAGGGGGGTGGCAGCATCGTGTTGTGGGGGCGCTTTGCTGTAGGAGGGACTGGGTGTACTTCACAAAATAGATGACATCATGAGGAAGGAAAATTATGGGGATATATCGAAGCAGCATCTCAAGACATCAGCCAGGAAGCTGAAGCTTGGTCGCAAATGGGTCTTCCAAATGGACAGTGACCTCAAGCATATTTCCAACGTTGTGGCGAAATGGCTTAAGGACAACAAAGCCAAGGTATTGAAACTTTGTGGACAGAACTGAAAAAGCATGTGCAAGCAAGGAGGCCCACAAACCTGACTCACACTTGTCCATGAAATTAACAGTGAAATGGTATGAAATCATGACATCATAAAAAACTGTAAATAAGAAAACAATGCAGTGTTTGATTTACAGTATACTATAGTAAAATACTAATTTTACGAATATGTTGAGAGAATCATATTTCTTTGTAGAATTTACAGATTACTGTAGTTTAAGCACAGAAAAACCGTAATACAAAAAACAGTACAATACAGCTACAATTGCAAACATGACAATGTTAAAATAATGTTTTTGTCAGGTAGTTTTTTTTTATACAGAAAGAAAGCATATTACATTTTACAAATTCGTAAGTTACACTTTACAGATCAGCATATGTACAAATAGGCCTACAGTAAAATTATGTTAATATGAACGGTTTTAAAAGAACAGGTGATGTGTCTGTGTAGACTTGAGATGGCCTATACTTAACAATATATCAGTAGGCTAAAACTGTAATAGTAGTGGTGTAACCTGCATTGTGTAGACAAGCATAGCCCCACACCGGACTCAAACTCACTCCCTGACACCTGAAGAAATGTGCTAGTGACAATAGCCAGCACCCAGTGGGGTTAGCCTCCTTTCTAGCATACCCGCCTCCGATGTCCAAAGTTACGAGATTGAGTCCAGTGTGGGACGGTGCTCAGGACTGACAAACCTGATTCCACTGATCAATTAATCATCAAGCCCTTGATTAACTCAGTTAACTGTGATAATAAAGAGTTAAAACAAAGAGGTGCAGAACAGGGGCTTCTCAGCACTGAAGTTCAGAACCATTGGTCTACACAACACAAGTTAAACCTGCACTTTCCTATTTAAAGGCTGTTAGATTTTTACTTTTTTTTTTTTTTTTACAGAATTACTCTGGCAGCCATAGCTGCCTGTTTTTTCTGTAAAAGCAATGTTTTTTTTTTTTTTTTTTTTTTTTTACAGTGCAGTTACACCAGTTCTGTCAGGAGGAATGGGCCATAATTCCAGCAACCTATTGTGAGGACCTTGTGGAAGGCTACTCAAAACATTTGACCCAAGTTAAAAAATTTAAAGGCAATGCTACCAAATACTAACTAAGTGTATGTGAACTGCTGACCCACGGGGAATGTGATGAAAGAAATAAAAGCTGAAATAAATCATTCTCTTTACTATTATTCTGACATTTCACATTTTTTAAATAAAGTAGTGATCCCAACTGACCAAAGACAGGGAATGGTTACTTACTAGAATAAATTGTCAGGAATTGTGAAAAACCGAGTTTAAATGTATTTGGCTAAGGTGTATGTAAACTTCTGACTTCAGTTGGGTGTGTGTATGTGTGTGTGTTATGATAGTATATTTACAATAATATAAATAAAAGTTCAGTATATTAACATTATGTTTTATTCTTTATTTGGGTAATTATTTTCTTCAAATGAAGAAGCATGAAAAACATTATACAACTGAAAGATGGATTCGTAACTTTCCAAGAACAAAAAGCAGAAGTCAGTGACTGGGAGATGTTAGCCATTCCTGAAAATAAAACAAGGTCGAAAACCATTTAAAAGCCATACAAAAGGATTTTGACTTCTGCACACTTAACAACTTTAAGGAAATGGTAACGCAAATCTATTGCAAACTTTTTAAAGAGACGAAGAATTCAGTAACATTTATGTATTAGAGAAATGTCCTATGGAGGAACTGTCTACCTTTCATCTGCGCCTTGGTTTTATCGAATGGCGTGGACTAGTGTATTCTGGCGCCATTGGGTCTATCCCAGAATGCAAACCTCTGCTAAATGGCTAATGGCGCATAGCTTTAACATACATGTGGGAAGAAAACATTAAAGCAAACGGAAGTCCTTTTAAAAGAGTAAACATGATATGTTTCCCACGGACATAAAAAAAAAACAATTTTGCGAAATATCCGAGATTTAGGCATAAACGAAACAGCAATCTGTGAGTGTGTGCCTGTACGGTGAATTCAAGAGACTTTTCGAAATACTAAGATTTGTTGGGGGTAGATAGTTAGATTTCAGGTTTTAAAACAATGAAAACGGGTAGAAGTGGCTTGAATGAATGGAAAAAGCACTTATTTTCTTTTTTTGTTCTTAGAAACACAATGCACGTAACCTTTAGAGAGTCCTGCTGCCGTTACCTTTATAAAAAGAAACAAATAAACAAAAAACAAACAGGCAAACAACCCCCCCCCCCCCCCCCCAATTAAATCCGACTGTCTTTATTCCACACTACTTTCGAGGCTGATGGCGACATGTTGTTAAGATGCATGTAATGTCACTGATTCTCATAAAAGAGACTTATTCATTTAAGAGTGACTCTCATTCAAACATAAGCCGTTTAAGGAAATGTCAAATTTCAGGGGTAAAAGACGCTCTGGATTTAAAGAGGGTTGACAGCGCGGCCCTGTTGCTATTAATGATCGACGAAGGCACATCGAGGCACACCTTGCAACACCCTGGTTGGTCCGAGAGAGCCACGAATGATTTTCAGTACTTTTTTGTGCTTTTTAGAGAAGGAAATAAACTTTAGATTACGCCTACGTTTCATCGGGGTAAAGTAAAATTACTGTCAATTCTTTGTGAACTGGTAGCACAAATCAGAGCCAGAGAGAGCTTTTTGAAAGGCATGTATGAGGCCTAGTTAAAAAGTCGTGAATTTTTATTATCTTAACATCCTTAACGGACAAAACTTCCTGTCCCTGGCGCAGATTTGCCGCAAATAATTTAGCCTGGATACATCTATTATGGTTGTACTTATTACCATTATTCAAATCAACCACAACGAATGGTTCACCTGCTTAGTCCTGATTTCAGTTTGAGCAGTTTAAATTTTGGACCAAAATGAGCTTAAAAATCAAGTTTTCAATTAACAGTTCCAGAATGATATTTAATTAACCAGTGGACAGCAAATAGGCTAAACAGTGAATGAATTACAATTAGTAGTAGTAGTAGTAGTGTGTCGTTGGCTAAAAGCCGAAACGTTGCAGCCTAAAAGGCTAGTTACAATCGGAACTATTCTCACTGTTGATTCCGTTATTCTCCTGAGAACTGGGAGAATAAATTCAGAAGAACTAGAAAAAATCTTAACTTTTCTCAGACTTTTTTATTTACTTTAGATGAGGATCTCTACAGAACACTTAAGGTTTTTTGTGCACGAACGACAGGACGAACACCAAGCTCCAAAAGACTTGTATGGCCTGCAAATGAGCAAAAAACATGTATTTATCAAATGTGCACTCCAAGCATGTCAAAGACACGTTCTTGAATGTTGCTCCTAAATAATGAATATGCTTGCAAAGCTGTTCCATCAGTTAAGGTTAAAGTTGCACAATTTCTTAAAAGAATGGAAAGCTTAAAATTCTGAAGAGGAGCTAAAGCACGAAATTAAAAAGGTACGAAGAAAATCACGTCTACGCACAATGTTTTAAAATATAGCCTATTTATGACAGCGCTCGACAGAGTCGAGATTAACCGAAGTCTGATAGAATCAGTACTGAATAAAGTAGGCTGAAATTATTAAGAAGTAAGCTAGTTTGTGAATGGATGTTTAACAACGCGCAAGATTTAGTTGGTTTCTTCTATGCAACAAACTCAAGAGAGTCGTAACAACTTGTTCACCCAAAACTGTCTAAGCGCATTTCCTCAGTCACACGAAATACTTAGTTGCAGAGACAACAACAACCATTAGGAGGGGATGTATCATACACTTTGAGGCGCTTTGAGAAATCCAGCCTTTGGACGACTTGTTTTCTGTTTTCATTTGCTCTCTAATTGACCTAAATAAAACATCTCACAGGCAGGGTTGCTTCAGTAACTGATAACCTGAGGTTTGAACAAGAAAGTTAGTATTTTCGAGAAATTCTATAAAGTCAATCTCAACGCAGCACCATATGCGTGGCTACGATGTACAGCGTTTAGGGTATTTCGCTTTGAAAATCACGGAATACAATAGGCTACAACTTTACCTCTCCAGAACTTTCTTGGATATATGGTCGCATTCCGCAAAGACAAGATATGGCTCATCGGAGTTGTCAGAGTTTACGCGTAGGTGAGCAAAACACGCTTAACGACGAATAGGACTACAATCACCGAACGGATCTTTATTTTGGAAATAATGCTAGATAAAATGCCAGACCCCCCACCAAGGGTGTCGTCGTTTTTTATCGAGGATTTGCTTCGTTCAGCTCAAAAGGGTGACACGAAATTTCCTGTCCGAGATGAGGAAAGTAACCGTAAAAAGGATACGACGCACAACAGAACTGCGCACCGTCATTTCCAAGTTCAGGGCCAACTGAGGTATTTGGAACGATGCTCCGCGGAGACGGTCTCTCTTGTGGAATGGTGCGAGGCATCCATTGACAAAGCATATGGTCAAAGGGGTGAGAGATGTTTGAAATGCAGTGTCTAAAGACTTACCACTGATAGGTCCGGCTTTTTTTGTCCCACCTATGATTTTTCATCTCTGAGAATGATTTATCTACGCTTTAGACGCATGTGACATAACACTTAGGCATCTAGATAAGCAGGAAATGATTTTTTTTTTAATTAGCCTTCAATTAATTGAGTCAAAAGCAAGTTGCTAAGTTAATTTCAAACAAGGCAAGGGAGCTATCATATGCGTGAAGCTGAATTCGTTATTCTGCTTTAAAGTGAATGCATAGATGTAACAACGTAGGCTATAGCCTATATGCTTCTTCTGTCAAGAGCAATTCGCCTTGTATTAATACTCTTCAATATAATTTATTGCAGACCTAAAAAATGTACCGAATCCAAAATCTACGGAACCATATGATGTGCCCCAAAGTAGCGACCAGGATTCCTCTGTCCTTACAGATAAAGTCGTGGACGAAGAGGAGGCTGAGCTCAGAGAGAAGCAAAATTCGGCCTACAAAAAGGACGAAGGCGACGAGATGAATTTCTGTTGTCTTGAGCGATCCGAGAGTGACAAGTCGGAGAAATCTGTGCGTAAAAAGAAAACTCGAACAGTCTTCAGTAGGAGTCAAGTCTTCCAGCTCGAATCCACTTTTGATTTTAAACGTTACCTGAGCAGTTCCGAGCGGGCGGGACTTGCAAAGGCCCTTCACCTCACGGAGACGCAAGTGAAGATCTGGTTCCAGAACCGCAGAAACAAGTGGAAAAGACAAGTAGCAGCTGACATGAAGCCTACCAGTCTGTCCTGTACGACCCAAAGAGTCCTGCGGGTTCCGATAATATACAGTGAAAACGGGACACCACTGAACTTCGGCGCGTCACAGGTCCCTCCACCAAATTTGGTTGGGTTTCCCAGCAGTATGAATTGTCCCCTCTCCTCACTCACGCCTCGTCTGTCTTTTCGAAGATCACAAATGTTGAGTATTGTGTGATATTACAGAGCAAACAAAACTGGACTGCATAGCCTACATTATCACGTTATTAAAGAGGCAAAGTGCAGAAGCCATATTACGTTGGTAAAAGCTAGTTTGGCAGTATGTTGGAACATTTAGAATTATTGTCGCCCTTAACTGATCATCTTCCGAGTCTGCAGTAATGCGTGTCACGAATTTCAGTAGTTGTGTTATGAATATGTATGTTTTTCATATTTAAAGAGAATGGAATATTCAATGAAAAATAAAACGTATGAAAGCAAATCGCTTGTGTTGGCTATTTCATTAATTTCATGATCATTTACATGTAAACTTGTACGTGTAGGATAATGCGGCCTAAAGCATTGTATGAGATTCAATAATGCAGTACTTTCAGTAGGCCTGCAAAACATAAGAAATGGAAATTCGCGAAAATGTGCAAGTCGGTCCAATTAGTTTCAGATAGCCTATACAGTTTGTTGTGATATCCTAGCTTTAATTAGTAATTATAATACGAACTCAATAAGCTCTTCTCTTAAAATAAAAACGGGTCAGATGGTAAAACAAAAGAATTAATTTGTCTAACACAAGAAATTATGAATATATTGCAGAGATAAAATTCTGACTCTAACATTAACTAGGCTTTTGTTTGTGACCAGCGAATGGTGGCTTAACGACCATGAAAACATATTTACACAGTCATTAAGATCTGAACTCCTACTAATTTAACATACTAACTTTTAGGCATGATCTCCAATATCGACTTAAAGAAGGGATGCCACGCCGTATTTTCATCCAACATGGTATGAGGTCTATGAAAATAGACATAGGTGTAAGTTTTAACGTAGGCCACATTCGATATCGTAAGCAACTTCATCATATTCATATACCCGGGAATCGAATTTAATATAGTAGTGGCTTGGACAAAACGCTGCAATTGGACCAATCAAAAGAATAACTTAAGATATCTCATTAATTTCAAACACCGCCTGATTCCATAGCTATCTTATTTGCAGTGGAATTAGTTAAATCGTGTGCCAAAATGAAAATATTTGCAAACCGTATGGGGAATGCGTGTTTAACTTTGTTTTGTTGAAGGTAAGACAATGGTGAAAATATAATAGTTACAGTAGAAGTAGGACGTATCCTATATGCACAACAAGGTGTCTCCCGCCCTCCCGTGAGGTTAGCGTCATACAGGCTTGGCTGTGTCACCAATCAAAAGCAGCTGAAGCACAAGCTTCCGGTTCAGTGCTTACCCGAATGCAAACGGAGAGAATCCCCAGACCGTTTAGCTATGGTGCTCAGACAGTTAAGGGAGTCCTATTCTTTTTCACAGCGGAGTCAGATTTGAAAGAGCGGGCCACGGAAAATCTCGGGAAATATGAGCAAAGAAGTCATGCAATGCCGACCATCCTCGTTAAAATTCACGATTGACAATATACTAAACAAAGATTTCGATTCATATCGTTCCAAAGTTCATGTCAGTTCGACTTGCAGGAATGATTATTGGGGTGCAGACAACAGATGCACCTCGGCACAATCAGTGGATGACCTCACAGTACAGGATCCAGGTAGGAGCACTTTACCTTACCATCGTTTTTTAAATGTTCTAATAAAATGACGATTTGCGCCCATGTCCATGTCAAACTTTGGAAACAGTAATTGCCCGCAAGTGTATGCTACTATTTGGTTTGTAAACACATATTAAATAAGTGTTGAGAGAACTGTGTTTTCTATGGCTATATAACGAGTTTTCCTGTCATTTGACAGCGCTTGGAGACGCCAAATGTTGTGTCTCCCCTCGGAGCCTAGATGACGCTCAAAAGGTGTCGGACAATTGTCCAAAAATGGAGAATGCGAGTAGCAGCAACCATAGTCCTGGACATCAAAAATTCAATAAAAAAACCAAAGCACTGACAAAGAAGAAAACACGCACGATTTTCTCAAAGAGACAAATCTTTCAGTTGGAATCTACATTTGATATGAAGAGATACCTTAGCAGTGCTGAACGGGCTTGCCTTGCGAATTCCTTACAGCTCACAGAAACTCAAGTCAAAATTTGGTTCCAGAACCGGCGGAATAAATTGAAACGTCAGTTATCCACGGACCTAGAGGGCCCCTACCCAGTCGAACATTTTTCCGATGTTGGGAAGACGTTGCAGATTCCAACGCTGTACAAGGACAGTATGAACAGTATTCTGAGTGGATGTTTGTTGCCCATGCCTTTGCCCGTTTTTTATCAAGGAAACAGCGCGCCTTACTTATACATGTCCAACGCCAGTAAATATTTCAACATTTTGGACGGAGATGTATGAGTGCTTGCAGGATTGACATCTTACTGGAATACTAGGTCATATGATAAAATCGACTCTTTTGGAAATCGGCCTTTCATTGTTGTCAGTGTGCACTGTGAAATGCCATTTATTTTAAAGGGTTACCTCACGAACTTCATTGTCAGGCTGATTCTTTAACAGCTTTTCTCCAATGCAATATACGATAAAATGTTTTCATTCAGTAACACCTTGACACTTGCATCACTTTTTATTACGAATTTTATACTGTTAGTAAGGGTCTGTTTTACTTCTTGTACTAATACGCATGTGTCACTTTTCAGTCAAAACGACTGAAACAATCGTTTCGTTAAACAACGAATAAAGATGTGTTCTATTTGAACAATTGATCTCCCTGACAATTTAAAAGGAGTTGTTTTTTTAAGGCTGAAGAACATCACGGGACAATCTGTTATTTTACGACAATCTGATATTTTCCGTCTTTAGTGTTACTTGCAGTAACCGAGACGTAAACTAGCTTACTTTCAAGAGCGGACCAAAGTATGATATATGCATGAAGTCACTGTATAACGATTAATATATTTGTTTAAAAGTAGTGCTGTCTGGACGAATGTATGAAATGTTTTCGTTTTGAATAATGTGTATTTGCAACATTTTGTTATTGCTATTTTAATCTGTTCTTCAGTATAGCCTACTGTCATTAATCTGGCATTTTTACAGATCTTTTTAAGTTTAAATGGGTCCAGTTTTGCATTGCCAATTCCTTATATAAATTCTCAACATATCTCAACTTTTCAAAAGCCTACTCTTTGTTTCTGTTATGTTTTGGATAGGATGCTGATTTACACACATGCACCTACACAAACACAATTATTGGATCTATCGTTGAACACTCCTTTCCGCCTTCTTATCCAGGTAATCTGTCAGGAGTCTCAAATATTCTCAGTTAAATATTGAAATACTAACAAATTGTCAAATAGTCTACTTTAGAAAAAAGAATCTTTTTAGATAGTGGATGTTGGTCAATGTGGTATTACTACGCCTCAGTGCAGTACGTTACAAAACCTGACAAAGCACTCTATATCTTATGTCACCGAAAATACAAACGGTCATTTCAACACATGAAAAAAAAAAAAAATCTAAACCAGCTCTGGACAAATGACAGACATACTAGATAGCTTCATTCTAAAAAAAAACCCCCAAAAAACAAGATTCCCATTTCATATATTTGTATTATTTTGTGTATGTTTTTTCTGCCCACGTGTGTCTGAAAGCTTGTGCGTTTGTCGTGAGCAAGAGCTGCTGCTCCGAGAAAATTTTCCTAAAGGGCCAGACTAGCTGTGCTTCCCTCAGTCTTTCCGGGTCAGTTGTTCTTTTCCTCTCGGAGTCTTGCGCAGCCTCCTCCCTGTCATAGCCACTCAGAGCCTCGCCACTGTTAACCTGTGCATTCAACCACTTAGTCTGTGAGGAGGGCATTTGTTTGCTTTGATAATATGCTCTCATTCTCCTGTAAGGCCAAATGGAGCATAGGGTGATTTGCGTCATATTCATGAATACAACAATAAATAAGCATGCAGACAGACAACTAAACTAAAGAAAGCAGTTAAACAAAACCCGATGTAGTGTACAATCTTTCCTTTTGACCGCTGCTCACCTCGAAAAGCATTTTCTGTGCGATACTCGAATGATGTATTATGCAATATTACTTCCGTCACTTTCCTCTGTCCGTTACTTCTGTCATTGCTGCGGATTCAGATCAAAGCCGACTGTGAAATTTCTTTTCTGGTTCCTCCCAGTTCCCCTCCTTAGTGAAGAACATTACCACAGATAGGAGTTTTCCATTCAGTTCTCCACATCTTTAAATGGGTACCCCGTTTCTAGATCCCAACATAACATTCTGCAATGCAAATCAGTCCAAGACTACGCTGATGGCTTACCGACGCCACAATGTTCGAAAATGTCGATCCCTTACAACACATTTACATTTAATGCAATTCGTGTTTTGATATTCTTCGTGTAGTTGTAAACTCCTACAGTAAAAATGTTATAAAATGTTTTCTCCAAAGAATTTTGTAATGATGAATAATCTCACACTGGAAGTGATACTGCAGAAAAGACTACGACTCAAAGACTCAGGATCAAACAGGGGCCTGTCTTGTTTATTTCAGCTGACCATCTTCTAAACTTTTGCACAGAGACAATGTAGTTGCATGCATACAGTTCAGAGCGAGGTAGAGTCGAAACAGTGTGGAACAGTAATGCTCTGACCCCACCAGAAACCGATTTAATCAAAAAGAGCACTCATCTACAAAGATAAGGCATTCATTCACACAAAATAACATGTAAAATATCTGATGGCAAACTACTAGCCTTGAGTCAAGTTGACAAACAGGAATGTAACCTAGTTTTACCCATTTGGGCACGTGAGATATTTAACCGTACTAACTCAACGAGCATACATTCCCCCTGCTTATATGCTTGGCTCCGGCGTATAAGCAGGCTTAAATCTGGTGGTATGGCAAGGTATTAAACCAGCTGATTATGTGAGGGACGCTATAGAAAACTATTATGCATTTAGTTTTATAGTGAATCATTCCACAGCATGATTTTTAAAATCCTTAAACTTAAAAAGGACAAATGTGGCAAAAAATGGGGTATGCTCTGACATGACAACTAACATTACAATGAAACAAATTTCTTTTAGAAATTTGTCCTTAAAAGTTATTAAATCCATCTATCAACTTTGGGATTTTATATAGACACTCAGAAGGACGGCTCATTGGAAATATCTTTGTATAGCTGCCCTGCTCCCGTTATTTCTGATCTGTTGATGACTGGCTGAAGGAGTTTGAGTGTATGTGTGTGTGTGTGTGTGTATGTGTGTCTGTGCATGTATGTGTATATGTGTGGGTGTGTGTGTGTGTGTGTGTGAGAGTATGTGTGTGTGTAAGAAGAGGGAATGAGAATCACTAGGGCAGCCAGACTTCCTGACTCTGGCTAGAACAAGGGCTTATGACTGCTGGGACCTCCCCCTGCTATCTGCTACAGAACCACAAGGTTTGGATGACCTTCTGGCTGCCTGTGGAGCACCGTTATCCACTCGACTGCACAGAGCCTCGACCAAGGCGAGGTAAAATCCATTAAACTCTTAACTTGATCAGAACATCTCAATGCCAGGACAACATATGCACTCATTTAAAGATATTGATGACTGGAGTGCATTATGGGTACTTTAGTACAAGCTATTGACTTCCTGCCAAGTGTGGCTAGAAAGAACTGAGGGTTTTCTACAGACGCAGACTTTTTGAGTTTTGTAAAGTTATTCCGTGTTGCTCCAACATTTGAATAATGGCAGAGACCTGTCAGCACGTTTCTCAGTTCTGACCAAGACTGGCCCATTGAGCACATGTTTTCAATTGGAGTCCATAATGTCTCGTTTTTCAGTACATTATATGAAATCAAATACACCCTTACTGCAAACAGTAATGTGGTCAACCTGAAACAATAGGCTATTTCATGACAACTAAAGGACAACCACTGGATTCATATACTTTCACGAATGTGAGACAGAAATATATGACAGAAATATACGTAATTCAAAAGCAATAATGTTTTCAGCTTATGATTACAATGAAACTAATAAATGCTTTCATCACTCATCAGGCTTGGGTTATTATGTCCATTTCAATGACAAAAACCCAAGCAACCCAGTAATTACTGGCAAAGCATTTCAAACATTATTCAGTCAACTCTTGCAGTTCTCAATCAATTGGATGATCAAAATTACACTAAGAAAAAAAGACTGCAGGTTCATACAACAAAATAGGATGAAAAGAATTACTTCCCCAATTTTTTCCAAGTTCACCCAATGATTTGTTGTAGATGAATCCACAGCTATAAAGCCAAAGACAGAAATACACACTTTTGCCTGGTACCTAATATAGTCTGCAAACTCAAAAATGATAATGTGTATCAAGCCACATTATTTCCCCCGAACAGAAGTTAAGATGTAATCTCTCAGTTTCAACCTGGCATGGCCGAGTGCTCTAAACCCCTGGATCCAAACCACTCCAGTGTCGTAAGGGATGTGGCTTTAATACCAACTGCTGCCAACACTTGGTTGGTGGAGATGTGGTGGAAAACAAAGTGTCATAGTAACTCGGGTGGAAAGCATGAAACCCAAGCAGGAAAGTTCACTGCTGATGCTTGACCTCAAAGGCACTCCAGAGGTAGGTAAAATAGACCACAGTAATTGCGAGCTGCTCTTGATCAGAGTGTCAGCTATGTAAACAGAAGTAGTGTGAGATCCTGAGAAACTGTAGGTTGATCCTTCGCTTCGCTATTTCACAAGTACATTTTTGGTTATGACATTTTTTTCAAAAAGAGCCAAAGTAAAGTAAAGATTTTAGAAATGTTTAAAACTTTAAAACAATAGCAACAATACTAACAAGACAGTTAATATCAAAGATAATTTTTCCCACCTCACCCTCTCAAACCCCCCCCCCCCCCCACCCCAAAAAAAACCCCCTGCATGTGACGATAACAAAATATTTAATTTCTGCGCACTGTCTGTATTGACCACACTGTCATCTACCACATTCCCACTACACAGCTGCAGTTTTTTTTTAACCTAAAAGCAAAAATGGACACATCACATGAAAAATGTAGGCACATTTTTTTTAAAATGAAAATCATTTAACGAACAATCATTGTTAAAAATCATTTAATAAACAATTTCACAACGTTTTCAAGATTTTTTTTTTCTCTTTGTGTAATATTTAATTTCCTCTCACAGAATGCTAATCGCTGAGCTATTAAGATTTGACATTAAATTAGCAGCTGAGTAGTACATTACCTAAGGCATTCTTTGCCAATGTGTGCTCTAACAAAGAGAGGTACACTTCCCCCCGCCCCCCCTTTTCTTTAATAAAACATTATCAGCAGTTGCCAGCACTTCTTCAGGTTGTTGAAAATTTGAGTAACTCTTATAGATCATGACAGCTGTACCCCCTGAGTTTTTAGCACAAACTGTTCAAGGGGTTGAGCAAATGTCATTATTTTTGACTGAAAATTATACAAGCGTATTCTATTGATTTTTTTTTTTTTTTTTTTTACAAAAAATTCTGATAATGAACAAGACCTTTCTCACAACTCGTTAATTTCCTTTTTAGGAAGTTGAGTTTAATAAGAGGAGGACATAAGGCGTCTGAAACAAATTGGCCATAATTTCAGCAGCACCGGCCCTTTTCCAGAACTTGCTACGGACACACAAACGTGAGGTTGCTTCAATATGTTTGCAAACTGCAGCTCATCATTGAGCTTGTATACTCGTATTGCCAAAACATTAATAAAAACAGGAATGAAAGTAACTCTGATGCCATAGTAGTCGCGTTATTTTTCCACAAGGAGCAGGCGGTGCAGTAACCAGTGCACAACTGGGGAGTACTTGAAGCCACAGTTGTAAAGTCAGAGGCTGTATCTTTGAGTCTAAATCACCACAAGACCCTAACTCTAAAAGTCACAGTCAAAAGCCATGTTGAAAGTAACAGATATTATCATACACTATATTGATTAGTGGATGCATACAGACAGATTTTTGACTTATAATGTTATGTGACTGCATTTGCTCTGTCATAATACTTTCAGTGCAGCCAAAGCAAAATGGGCGAAAAAGGATACTTCTTCATTGACATATCTCATCATCACGGAACTAAGATTCAAGCCCTTTTCACTCTATTCAAATCTTTCATGGTAACCGCTTGAAAAGAGACAGATGCACCACTTGATTTGAGAGAACCTCGAATGATATTTGTTCACAGTGAGAAATATCAGTACTCCGGGACTCAACGTTAAAGCTTGTTTGCTTGTCCAGACAAACGAAATGAACATCCCCCACAACATAATATAGATTTATTTACTGGGCTGGATGAGTAAAGAAATTCAAAGAAGCTCATATGTTGAACGGAAACTTTTTCAGCCTAACCTCTGGCCAATTTTTGTTTTCTAAAATGAAGTTTAGAAATCTGCCTGGACAGCGAGCTGTGGGAGTAGACACTGGGAGAAACAGTGGCAGGTGATGTGTTGCCTCCTCTGATTCCACTGATCCCTGTGCAGTCTTGGGAGAGCTAAGAGATTGTGCAAATACCCACTGAAACCTGGTCAAGTGCCATGAAGTCTAGCCAAAGGCTCAGTAAAAAAAATAAGCCAGTGGCCACAACAGCATCATCTGTAAAGTGGAGAGGATGAGGAAACAAATTTCACAATGAAATAAAATAAATTAAAAAAAAAAGCACACACACACATACACACACCGTACTGTTTTTCTCATGGTAAATGCCCGTCTGGCAATTCTTCATTAATTATATCATCAGTTGTACCAGTAAAAAAAAAAAATCTGTTCAAGTTGTCTGAACGACAGGTGCACAAGAAAAGGTACAATCCAGAGCATACTCCATTGAAAGGTGCATTTTTGCTGCTCTAGGGCATTGCTCTGAGGTTCAGAAAATGCTTGTTGGGAGAAGTCAGTGACACAGCACTTTACAACATAAACAACATCTCATTTATTAAAAGCTGAAATCTGAGAGAATCTGGGGGGAGCTCTGGACTCTCGGTAGACCTTTAGATCCATAGCCTATTGATCCATTAATTCAGAGGACTATCGAGACCTTCTGTGACATACGACGGTTTGGCCAACTGAAAGAGAACAAAGGTACTACTGTGTTCCTCACCAAATTCTGGGCTGGGTCAGCAATTTTTTTTTAATAACTTTTTTCTTCTTCTTTTTTTTTTATCCATATATAACACGAGTTCTTGGTAGGAACATATAATTGGCTATAATTAGAAACATGATATTACAAACGAGTAACATGTAAGTCTAGTTACTTCAAAGATGTACAATACATAGTAGACATGATGTCGTGAACTGCTTAAATGTTAAAAAGGAGTAGGAGATGTACACTGGAACTGCGCACTGTTTCAAGTAACATGACTAATCTAATTTAGACAATTAAAATGAATAGCCGTGACCTTTAGTCTCCCACAAGCCTTTTGTTAGAGGAACTCAGGTATTAGGTTTCAGTGCAAATCTTGTCACATCAGACACAGATACATCTGCATGGAATCCAAACATGGCAATAAGGCCATTTTAAAAGCAAGAGAGAGAGAGAGAGAGAGTGTGTATGTGTGTGTTTCTGTGAGTCTGTGTGGATGTGAGAGAGAGACACAGAGGGAGGGCTCAGCTGAAGAAGCCTTTCATTGTACTTTGACGGAAATCTACCCAGTGCATCAAAGACCTCATCAGGCCGATGTACATGCTCTGGCAAAGGTATTAGTAGAAATCAATAACATGCGCAGGCGGAAATTGATACATGACTAATGGGTGCAGACCAGTAGTGACAGAACTGTGGGTTTTAAATTCATGTTAGTGTGGTCAGCCAAGGCCATGAGGTACCAGCGACTGGGTCAGGGGTCATTGTGACAGCTTATCCGCTCTTAATGGATGACTATCGACTCGGTTTAGGGAGGACGGGCTGACTGAAAAGTGTCAGCCGGCGTCTGTGGGTGTGAGGAGATGTCATTGCGATCCGCTTTGTGTCTCTGATCAATACGTCATCGTCAGCACATTTTGTGCAGTCTATTAATAAGCTTTTTCATTAGCGAACATGGAGGCTAATGGTTGCTAGCATGCGCAACCTGCTACTGGAGTAAGTCAAAATTCAAGAAATTGGCAGTTTGTTTGGTCTGATAACTGCGTTCAACATCCGGTATTTTGCCAAGGATTATAATTTAGGATTGGTTCAATAAATTACACTTACAGTATATGTGAAGTGTTAGTGAAGATGACATCGTATTATAGTGACAGAAAGGCTAAAACTATTTCTACCTCTGATTAGCGAAAATGTAACTGATTTGTACTGATGGTCATTATATTACAATTACAATTACAATTTAGCATTTGGCAGACGCTTTTAGCCAAAGCGACTTGCAATCAGTGCATCGGTCGGATTCCTAATACCTCATAAGCAGACATTGCAATAAGACTGAGCGTCAATTTACTCCTTCGTATTGCTCCCCTGGAATTCTTTGACAAACATAGAAACAAGACAAGGGTTTTTTTTTTGTTTTTTTTTTAAAGGAAAGGAGGTTAGGCACTGGGGGATAGGTGGGTTCTGAAGAGGTGGGTTTTCAGTTTCTTGCGGAAGATGGTCAGGGATTCCGCAGTCCTAACTGTATGAGGGAGGTTGTTCCACCACCGCGGGGCAATGGCGGAGAAGAGGCGTGGTCGGGAGGAGCGGCTGCCGGGTTCCCGAAGTGAGGGGACCGCCAGCTGACCAGAGGTCGTAGAGCGGAGGGTTCTAGTGGGGGTATACGGAGTTATTAGGGACTGAAGGTATGATGGGGCGGAGCCTCTTGTGGCCTGGTAGGCCAGTACCAGTGTCTTGAATTGGATGCGGGCAGCTACCGGAAGCCAGTGGAGCGCAGTAAGCAGTGGAGTGACATGAGAGTGCTTAGGGAGGCTGGAATGTCTCAGATTTTAAAACATAAGTTTGAAGTCAGTGAATCCTTGGTATGCCAAACTGGACTAATTTAAGTCGGCTAGTTATAGTTGCGTCTGCCCAGTACTTCTTATTTAGCTATTTAGAGAGTTCTAGGCTTCATACAGTAAATACAATTTACTCTAAGGATAGTCAAATACTAATTCATATCAATAATGATAACAACCCCCAAACAAGCAAACTAAAACTCTTTAATAACCAATTTGTGGTTGGCTTTCTTTTGTAGTTATTTATTGGAGGGGCAACTGCTTGCAAAGCTTTTTAATGAGATGTGAAACCATTTTTAGCTGTGGGCAAGAAGGAGAGCTGTCTTACTAGAACAGTATCTGATGACACAAATTCATTAAAGACGCAGAACTACAAATGAGAGGCTTGAGGCTATATTTGTACATTTTTAGTCATCTCATTTGAGCCAGATGTATTTAATAGGTAACACTCGTAATATCATTACTCAAAAGCACAAAATTATTGATTTCTGATGGAGCAAACACAAAAAACCAGGGCATAAAAAAAAAAAAGAAGAACAATTGAAAACAAACACCTGAACTAACAAATGTCCACTTAAAATCATACATATTTTGAGTAAAGGAAATACAGTGATGTGAACAGTGATGAGAAATTTGTCATTCAGGTCACTTGTATCTGTCATACAAAACCTTTCAACAAATCACTTTTTTTTTGCTTACTCTGTGCACATGTGATGGGTATTCCACAGGAAAGTTATTCCACAGGTGCATGTCTGCATGACTTCATTAGATGTCCTACGCAGACAAAACAAACGACAAATTAAACCTCAAAACAGGTTCATAATCCAATCATTTATATTTTGCATGGTATTCTCATAACAGGGTTTTGGGAGTATGCTGATGAATCATACCTGGCTGGGAAATATCAAAACACACACAAAAAAAAGAAAAAGGAAAAAAGAAAAAAAAGCCATGACCTTGTGTGTCTTTGAGGGGTAAAAAGGCACTAGAATTAGTGCAAACTTGTTTAAGATCACGGTGTAATGGAATATGAAATGAAGCCTTTGACAGCTGTGGTGTTCATTCTCACAGCTCACCTCGTTTCCAGACGATTTAGCTAAAGGATAGTAATCCGAAACGCCCCGTTCTCTATTATGTGTCATTCATAAATGCAGTGAACTGTTCCCAGAGGTACTGACGTCCATTTGAACACCTACATGCTTCCAGCTGCGTTCAGTACTGAGATCAGTTATAACTTGCACTGCACTCTACCAGCACAGGAAAATGAATATTGTCTAATTAACGTCCACACGGGGAACTGTACAGTCTAATTTGTTAACTTTACAGGAAACGTTACACAAACTTGCAGATGTGATTATGAGTAAAAAAATAAACTACACAAACATAACAAGAGCCAAGTTAGTTATTGCTCAACTCAATACAAGGAAAAAATGTTTTCAAGTTTTTTTTTTTTTTACCTGTTTACATTTTAAAGTGTGGGGTGTGGTAAGGATAGTACATAGACATAAAATTGCTAATGCTATCTTTTACTAAAACAAAAATGCAGTCATGCATTGTCCAGATCCTGAGGACATGAGCAGTTTTGTAAAAATGTCTTGATTTTTAAGTGATCTTACACTGTTGTGGTTAAAAGACAGTGATGGCAATGGATGTGTTTCCATGTGTTGCACTCAAGTTTACCACTTCTGTCACTGCTACTACTGCCATTACCAGTACCAACAGTGGGATTAAAAACAGTAAAAACAATATAAGTAAGTGAGAACACTAAGTAGCACTGCAATGTAAATTGTAATTGTTTACTTCAAACACATAAAATAACTGCTTTCACTAAATAAAGTAAATGCAATGTATTGTACTGTAATACTGAACTATTTTATTATTATTATTATTATTGTTGTTGTTTTTGTTGTTGTTATTGCTGTTGCTGTTGCTGTTATTATTGTTGTTTTCCCTTTTTACAAGGAAAAATCTGATAAACAAGGATTTACAAATAGCGTCCTTAATATGCGTTCACTGGCCCATAGTGTAATTTAAATTTAAGAGAATTTGTGATACCTCAGCTACCTCTGTTTCAGTCACTCATCTGAGACAAAACTATATTTTTTAGCTTAAATTAACCAAGGTTTTTTCACACTATGCACTGAAAATCCAAGAATAACTGTCATATTTTTCATTTTGCTACCAGTGTTGGAATCATCATGCACTCATGGAATGGCACATTTATGTTAGTGACCTGGGGGGTATTCCAGAAAGCAGGTTTAGTGAAAACTCTGAGTTAGTTAATTAACTCAGAACAAGTGGTAAACCTCCTAATAGAAGAGCCATGAAGCTAGGAGAATGAAGCCACAGGGCTCTTCTATTAGGAGGTTTACTACTTACTCTGAGTTAACTAACTCTGAGTTTTCTTTAAACCCGCTCTCTGGAACACCCCCCATATGTAACAGCACGTTGAGAGAAGAAGTAAATTATGCATCAGAACATGATTTTAATGAAACACAAGTCCACAAAACTAATGCACACTCCAAGTCATATAACACTAATGTCTTTACACCGTTGGAATAAATAGCCCTTTGTGAATGGTGAAGCTCTCAACTTTACTGTCAAATGAACAAGCTTTCCAAGAATGTGGAACTGGACCCTTTTGTTAGCAAAGTGCTCCAAGAGGCTTTTTACACTGCATTTCACCCTTGAAGACAAAACAAGGCGACAGGAGCCGGGGGATTCGATGAACGTCTCCTGCTAGCTATCAGTGCACAGCACCTCAGCACTAAGTCCGCAAAGCAAACCCCTAAAGAAGATGATACAATGTGTCAGCGGCGATTCATGCCACGATTAACATGACTATTAGCATTACGGCCTCGCTGATGATAAGTGATCTTTTGCAAAGGGTAAAGTTCTTTTTTTTTTTTTTTTTTGCAAGCGCCATAGTCAAAAAAAAAAAAAAAAAAAATCCAGCTCGCTCACACGTTTCGGTCACAGTTTTTTGGTTGCGGAATGAAGATGTCCAATATGATATTCGCCACTAGTTTCCAGAAGGTTCCCTCAACAGAACTTCAACACACAGCTATCTCCGCATGGATTTGCACGGGCTTAAAATAACATTAGGATTGTCATGTGCGGTTTTTTGAGACAGGGGTCATCGCAATGTAAAGTGTCATCGTGAACTAAATGGTGCAGAAACACACACTGGAGCACTGCATATAGATTATTGCCGTGGGTCGCCCTGCTACACAGCCCGAGGTGAACATGGGATCGCACTGACGTGCAACATAGTATGTACTCCATTAAAACTCCAAGCTCACTGACACTTATTTATGCTGACAAGAGCAGCAGTATTTCACTGACTGTACCAGCTCCTCATTCTTTCTTTCTTTCTTTCTTTCTTTCTTTCTTTCTTTTTTTTTTTATAGAAACCACATACTAATCCTGACTTCTACTATTTGATTGTTCATAATCATTCATGGAATAACAACCATTTTGCAATATTCAGTCTTTGATTATTTAGTTAAATGTTTGTGTTAAACGGTGCTATGTCATTCAGAAAATAAAAAGTTACATTTGGATATGGCATTTTCCTCATAGCCATCTCCTTTATGGTGTAGTTGTGCAATGATTTTTCATTATTCATTGTACTGTACCATGTGTTTGGTGGAACAGTGAGTGTAGAAACTAAGGGTGGTGCCCTTTAGCTCTCTGTGTAATGTATCTCTGACCCCAAACTTGTCATACTCTATAAACATCCCCTCAACAACACAAAACTCCTGAAATGAGCGAGAGGGGAAGACACTGGTTCTCAAGACGCTTTTAGCCATGTATTATTAATGCCCAAGATTGTGTTTGGCATCGTGACTGATACTGAGTAATAATGAGGTCTGATCCATCCAGAACCCTTGGGCTTAACCAAAAGATGTTTAAATGTTCAACATTCCTGGGTGTGAAATAACTGAATTAAGACAAATTACAAAATATGTTATGATTGGGTATATGATATAATATGTTTATTATACACATTGGTCGTTTTACCATCGGATTGATTGTGGCTGTAAAACTGTACCTACCTTCCAACACTTAATTCCCAAAAGCATAAAGATAGAAACACAGCGATGAGATAAAAATGCCAGTTGCTAAACTTGAACTCCTTTCAACAACACTACAGGGAGAATATCCTGAAAGCTCCAGTTTCCTCTCCTTTCCAGTGAGAGTCAGAAAGAGAGAGAGAGAGAGAGAGAGAGAGAGAAACGGTGTAGTGAGATTTGGAGAAGTGCTTTAACAGATTGTTATGTCACCATTAGAGGGCTGTAATAAAATCATATTCCTTTTGCATTTTGCATGACTGCGGGGGCCCGCTGCTCTCGCCTGTCCGCTCCCCTCACATCATAGCGTATTAACTGGAGCAGCTGTAGGTCTGTGGGTTTCCCCCTCTCCAATGCCTCTGACTGCCCATGCCAGATAACATACCACAGCTACGCTGGGAGAGAGCATTCGTTTGACAGCAGTGGCGGGAGAGTAAATAGAGTAGGGCTTCATTAGCTATGTGTACTGACAAAATTTTGTACCGGTTATTCAGGGAATGGATGTCTGTTGACAAATGCACAGCGTGGAAAGAAAAAATAAAAAAATAAAAAACAAACCCACACACTCACAAAGGAAGGATGTACTTGTTTGTTGCTGTTGATGCTGAAGGTTTTGCTCATTTTTAAACTAGGGTTTAGTGCGTATGTGAGCGTAGCCAGAAAATGCAATTCAATAGGGTATTCAACGTGTTTTTCATCTCAAGTCACATTTTTGAGTGTGTAATTATCACTTCATATATTCAAGGGTAACCCATAGCAACCAATAACATGTGTGTCGGTGCTCAGGTTTCCAAAACTAGGACAAATTATTTTATCCATTTAATTATGGCCAATGATTTTGTATGGGACTTTTTCCAAAAAAAATAAAAAAAACCCCTCAGAATTCTACAGTGTCCAAAATGTTTACAGGTTAAAAGCACTTTAGAGGATTCGGAGTGCACAAGCAACCAATTTAAATAAAACCAGATCCCATTCTACATTATTAAAAGCATTCTTTTACACTCTTTTTTGTCAATTTCTTGAAAGGACCATCAAAAATTAAAGACCAGCCCTGGATTTTTAGAGACAAAGTCTCAGTCTGCTGGAGTCATGGAATCCACTTCACATTGCAGTAACCATGATTTAAAATTGGTTTGCGTCCCGTCTGTGTGGACACATAAAATACTTAAGAGTTCTATATTAGAGGGAGATGAGGACATGCTTGTGGGGTTTTTTTGGGGGGGGGGGGGGGGGGGGGGGGAGAGCTTAATGCACATTTAAAGAGCGTGCTTGCACAGCCCGGAGCCAAATGGCAGGAGAAATCACATCATTCAGGGTGATGAGCTGCAACAGCCGACTATGAATTATTGCTTATTGAAAAGGCTAATTAGCCCTGCCACTCCTGAGATGCTCTCATTCAGCCAAAGATGTCACTGAGGGCAGATAGCGCAAATGTTAAAGAGAGGAGGATAAAGTAAATGGTGTCTTGTGAGCGACAAGCGCGATGTCGTCTTCACAGAGGAGAAGAAAAACGCTCTCAGATTCATCTACTGGGTGAAATGACAGAAGTGAGGCTGAATAATGACCCTAAGACACACACACACACACACGGTGTCTCATTTACACAGAGGAACATGAAGTCACACTAAACAATGACACAGTACACTTTGCATTTTCAGGTGTTACAGGAAAATGTTGTCACTTTTAGAATGGATTTTCTAACATAAATCTCTTGCCAGACTGATTTAATAATAATCTAATAACCCTAATAGTAAGATCCAATGACTCTAGAAAACCAGTTGAGCATGGTAATGTGGCATTGTGAAACCGTACAAAGAGCAGAATTAGTAGGGTACAATAACTTTCAGGCAACTGTCTAATAATTATAAAATGTGTCTCTCCTTGGAATGAGCTGTAGTCCCCATATTTATGTACATATGAGATCCATCAGTACTGAAATGTGAGTGATAAGCTTAATGAAATAGTAATGGAAATAGTATTTCACGCCTTATTTTAGACCTGTCAATCATAAAACAGTAATGAAATGTAGACCCATTTGATGTATATATGTGATATCTAGTGTAATCATCAACTGTGCTACTACAAGGCGCATGGTGCATTTTCTAATAAAAAGATGGTATTGAGCCATTGGATGAGGGAATGTAACCCCACAAACTTCCCAAACCCCAAAGCTGATGTGGATGATTAGGCCATTACATACTCACAGCACATGGATTTGTTTTGTAATTAATATTAATTACTTGTCATTACAACTTATTTCCAGACACTTACCACATCTTTAACTGCTGACCTGTGTCTTGAAGCTGCATGTGGTCAGCGTGACAAGTGTTTTTCATTCGTTGTGTCAGAATAAACAACATTTGGAATACATTATGGTATTTTGATGTTGATGATGAGACAGCCTCACTTTTAGATGGGGCTACAAATAACAGCGCAGTGTGAAGTTTCAGTCTAACTGTAGTGGATAGTTATGTGTGTTTGTGTGTGTGTGTGAGAGGGAGAGTCTGTAACAGGTAACCAATGAAAAATGAAAATGTGATCAAAGCATGTCTGATCTTGGCTTTCAAATGGGTTCCATTACTGATCTTGCTTTTTCCTCATGTGAAGCTATTGTTCCAGCTCTGCTTGTCTCCGTGTCAATCTGTGTTTGATTATGACCACAGTACCCAAGTGCCTGTGGCCACAGAATATGGCTTCCAAGACATTAGCATTACCCACAAGTCCCTGGGACATATTTCGCATCACATTTGTTTAAAGTGACATCTCCCTTAAACTACACAGGACTCCAGCACCTCTTACTAACCACAAACATATTAAGCAAGACATGGCCCAGAAGGGGCCCAGACCTCTTTGTCTTTGCCAAAAAGTGTTTCATATTGCCCAACGCTATAATGTTACATATCTTGGGCACGGACATGCTAAATGATGCAGAAACTCTCTCTTTTTTTTTTGAGTATTTATAACAGAAACGTATATATTCAGTCATCTTCTTTGCTGACCGTTGCAAAATACCGTGCAACCAGTGGTATTTGCCAATTGACCATGATAGTGTTTTCAGAACCTCCTATTTTGAAAAAACCTCTCGTGTCTGTAACCAATGCTGAGGAGCTGATTCTAGCCATCCATAGGACCACTAACAAACTCCATTTGTTGAGCAATTGTTAATACACAATTGTAAAAGATCTGCTGCTTTCCCATGTCCTGCTCTTTGAGGATAACTTCCTGTATGGCCCTGTTTAATATATAAGTGGGGCTGGCCACAGCTCTCTCAGACAGCCACTGCTAGAACAGCTAGTAACTTTTTGTCATGGAACACTGCCCGCAGTGACAATTAGTCCTAATTGCTGAATGGGCGTAAGCTTTGAAGACCAAGAGTTTGTCTCGAGACTCTGGCCCTGATGAATACAAGAACTCCTTTCACTTGTCATTGGCAATCCATAGTGAATTAATATTTACTAAGCAGATCTCTCCATCAGGGCTAAAGATTAAAGGGCTTAAGTTTGAGAAAAATAGCCCTTAGGTAATTTGTCAGCCATCCAAATTGTATGTTGCTCATTATTTCCTTCAACTACCAACAGTCAGTGTTAACCCTGGCATCAGTTAAAGCCCTGTAGCTGTTTTCATCAACAACGCGGAAGAGGAACATTTACATTACTGAATAATGACGGTCTTCGTTACACTTGAACACTGTTTGCAGAGGAGTATGTTGTCTGAGAAGGTTGTAAATTACTTTTTGAGATGGAGGGGTGAAATGAAAGATCACAGTTTCACATGTGTACAGTACAATAGTTCCAAGTCTGTACCAGGTAGCGAGCATATCACATGAAAGAGATTAAGTGAAAGGTATACTGTCTCATTAAGAGTTTTGTTTGATCCTGAGAACACAAAATTGATCCAAGGTGAGGAATTTGTAATCGATTATGATTGATGGGGTCTCTTAAAGGAGGGGAAAAGTTTGCCTCTTTTTTTTTCTTAGGAATAGTCATGTTCACTTTCAATCAATACAAAGAGTTAGCATGTTGCAGTGGCAACAAAATAGTATTGTGCAGTTTAAGGGGAACCAGAATAAAACTCTGGAAACTTTATATGCTCTCATACGGAGAATGAAATGTTGCGTCAGTGAATAATTTAATAAAACGCGTTTGAATTCGAAAACACTAGCACTTCTAGTTCCCCCTAACCACTCTGGATGGATCTCTGTCTGTTAAAACCCCTTATTCATACCCTCTTGCCGCTTAAGCAATTTAGGCCTTTGGATCTAAAACTGTTTCTCAACAGCAGCCTCCTTCTGTGCAGAGCACACGTGCATGGGCAGAGTATCAGTATGAGTGACTTTCCGAATATACTCGCTGATGAAAGAATAAATACTATTTAATCCTTTTCCAGCGAGACGCACCCTGTGTTTTCTTCCCAGTTACTACGGTAATGACTGAGTTCATATCATATGCCTGTATGAGCAACAGCACCCCAAAGCATAGTAGAGAAACATGTTCCACTTTAAAAAGCTAATTTTGCATTTTTAATAAGACAGCTGAAGGCTTAAGTGACTAAAAAGCACTCGCGGGGGAGTTACGTTGTGGCCATGTGGCTAGACCTCACTTTTGCTCATATTTTGCTTTGATATTATTCCTGTATTAAATCTTTTTTGGTAGATAAAAGCATCCAAGCAGTGTGTTTGGGAATTTTTGTCAAAGGCCTGGTTTATAGCAAGTGTTTGCCATTCAGTTATACCCTACCCCCTGCTCTGGGACATACAAATATTTACACAAGCTTCTGCTGCATTATTTCAACACACTTATATATACTTATATATATATATATATATATATATATATATATATATATATATATATATATATATATATATATATATATATATAGGGGTGATCTACATTCAAAAGTCATGACATAAAACCCAACAATTAATAAGAAAACATTTGTCTTCCCACTTTATCGTTGTTATTATTATTATTATTAGTAGTAGTAGTAGTAGTAGTAGTAGTAGTCAGTAGGCAATTTGTAGGGTGATGAGGGGGGATGCCATACCCCTTGACAGCAAAATGACCAAAACGGATCCCCCTTGTTCACCTGCCATCCCCCATATACTCTCTAGAGTAGTGTCAGTGACCACTAGGCCATCCCTCTGTTGAAAAATAACAAATCGCTTATTGGTAATAGTAGTTGTGGTAGCATTTTAAATGTATCTCTTTAACAAAAAAATAGCAATAAACACTCTGAACAGAATCTAAATTCTTCAGAATACTTCAACTCCACGTGTGTGACAGCACACTGCCGGGATTAGGTCTTGTTATTTTAAGTAAAATACCACAAGTCTATGATTTCATAGGATCTGTGGATTCCTTTCTGGAAAGGAGGTGGAGTAAGGTAAAGCATGCTGTGGCCCCGTTTCATTTGCAAACCTGTGAATTTTACTCTCATGTGAAAAAAAAAAAAAACTGTACCAAAAAGGGCCACATGAGGACTGCAGATTAGCCACAGGCATTAGCCTATTGCTAACAGTTGACCGCTAATACGGTTATGCTAATTCTTTGTTCTGGGGCATATTTCATATGTCGAGCAGCTTTGTTAGCAAGACACAAACCACGGACTATAATTTCATCCGTACATGTGGTCAGATCAACATGGAAAGGGGAGAGATTATTTCTAAATATAAACTATTTCATTGTTCCTGACTCTCACTCAATGAAATGCTTCAGTCATGCAATGCCTTTGGAATTCAGAAACAATAGCAATATTTATTATTATTGTACATTCTTGGTTAAAGTATTATTATTATTAAAATGATATTTTCATTGCAAATTAAATAAAAGCATAACATATTTAGAACTAACATCCTTTTGCTTTTTCAGCAGTTAAAACTTTGAACCTCAGTTATGGTTGTTCTTCCAAAACTAATGCTGAGAATCTCTTCTTCTTCTTCTTCTTCTTCTTTTTCTTCTAATGGAAGGGCAGACCCAAATCCAGGGCCACATATCTTGACTACATTTAGGGCTTGCATTAATGTAACTTTCAAACAAACAGAAAAGAACATTATCAGAGCATTTACATGTTTCCTCAGATCTAAAGACAGTGACAGAAAAAAAAATACAGAACATTGCTCAAAACTTACAGTGAACAGTATGTAAGCAAAGTGTCAGTTTCATTACAGTTAGAACCGTTTCATCCCTGTGTGTTCTAATATCACAACTGGAAACATTCCACATGCTTTTGTAAAACATATAATTGACAATAGGCGGCAACATTTGGAATGAGGATAAAACATCACAGATATGAGCTAAACTACATGACATAAAGACAAATTGTGTTTTTTTAAGGTAATTAGCTTCTGCTTGGTCCTGTCATTTCCATTAAGTGCAGCAAGTCTGGAAAAAAATGGATCGAGAAAACAGAGAGCTTAGGCGTCCCCCAGGGTCAATGCCCACTGAGTCCCGGATTAAAACACCAAAAGAACCCTGGGAAGCGTATATTGATCTGGGCTGACACTTGGTGCTACATTTAGCCCTGCTGTGGATGACGTTGAAAGGCTTAAAGCAGTTAGCTTATGTATCATGCGGTATCTATGAGAAGCATCAACAATGCTATGCTCCCTGTGACTTACACCATCATTATAGGATCAGTTCGGTTCACCCTAACGGCGTATTGCTTTTGACTGGTAATGCATGCTTAAAGGTCATGTGCACAGGATTAAGTTCAATTAACTTTTGCATGCAAACGCAGCAAATCGCTGAAGGCTCTGCAGTCATGTTGATTTTGCAAATGTCTCTAGCTTGCTGTTTGTATGTATTTTGTATGTATGTAAGGCAGCTTCCTTCACGGTGGGCAGGGGTTAAGAAGAGTTAAATACAAATTCATAAAATGGCCGTCAAAAACTATTAATATTTACGTCGATAAAAAAAAAAAATTGGGAATAAGGTTCAATGGAGTAAACACTGTACGCCTGGTTTACACATACAAGTACTGTGTAACTCTACTAGATTCTTACAGGGACTATCAAGTTTTGATGTAGAGATAGTTTGAGTCTTAACTGAAAAATAGACTAGATGTAATATCGTATATGTCAGTCTATGTTAGACACTAGAAACATTCGAGGAGTGCTGACGCGCCAAAATGGGAAGTAGGCACTGATACACTTTACACCGCAACAAAGTGTGCGTGCACCCACACACACACATAGAGATGCTGTGCGATCCGAGAGCTGTTCTTGAACAGTAACGGAGGAACGGAATATACAGGGGTTTGACAAACCAGAGATGAGACACTGAACAATTAATCATATGTGAGGACAAGTCAATTTGAAGTCCAAAACCACCGGCCTGCCTTGACAACCAAATGATTTCATATGAGAGACAGCAGTAGTCTTTAATGTTCTCAATTTCAGCTTACACATAAGACCCCCTCCCCCCACCAGCTGCCCCCAAGCCGGCTGCCCCCCATACCTTGCCATAGTTGCCCTAGACCAAATGACATGAGAAACTATCAGCTAGCTGCAAGAGTTCAACTGTGTCTTCCCAAGTGTTTAGAGCTTCAGCTTCAATTATCACATTGCCGCTTGTTCTTCTATAGCAATCTGTCACTTTTAATAGCTGGTATTTCTTGGTCAAGATCCATTCCGACAAAGAAAATACCCCGCGGATGATTTGATCTTTTCCCTTAGTTTATCTACATAGCAATATCCTCAGCACTGGATTCCCACGAGATCAGGGGCTTCTGTGAAACAGACACTTCATGACTGTAACTGAACTTGTCAGGAGAAATTCAACCCATTCTCCCTGTTGGCCACACCATAAGCCCAATGTAGCGAGATGTCATGGTAATTTACTCTTCAGTGTTTAACGTTACCATTTCACTCCTATTGGTGTCAAGCTCTCCCCAAAGCTACAAACTATGTCTCATACTCTCTGCTTCTCTCCTTTTTTTTCCATTCAAAAACGTCAGCTTCGTTGGAGCCGGGTTTACTCTGACGCGGTTTCGTTTCTCGTCTCTCGTCGTGTCTCTGAGCAGTCTTAGCTTAGTGACAACATGAGCCATTTGAGTCCGTGTCTCGTTTGGTGACGAACGCACTTACGGGGCTGCATCGAATGGAATCTGCAGAGACAGCTTCGCACTCGCCAGGGGTGTTATTATAAGATCCAGCTAGAATCAGAAGTTTTGTCAGATTTGGTTAGGCAGGGCGCAGTTAAAAAGCTTAAGCTAGGCATCTGTGCACTCAACGATGCATCAACGACTCCCTGTATGACAGCTTAAGTAGCTGATTGTAATGTCAAAATGTTCCCAGCACTCGAGGCTACCTCCCCTCCCCCACGCCTCTGCACACATAGACACACACGTCTTCCTGGCTTTTATGTGACTTAACGAAAGGACATGACGATAGTATGCATTAAAATCAGGAACACTCATGTTCGATTGCGCGTTTTATTCGGTCCACAACTTAATGCATAGAACGAGACGTGCTGCAGCTACCTAAGACCAGGGTAGACCAGGACCGTGTTTCTGACTTGAGTCATCAACCGGAGAACGTAACATCATAAGTTGTTCATTGTAGAGCACAATATAGTGATATCTCATTAGAAAAAAAAAAACAAAACAAAGGGAAAAAAAGTTTAATCAACATCAAGAATTTCACATAATTTGCCTTGTATTTGGGTTCAAATGTTAACCTCTTATACTGGCTCTGAAGTCCCTCTCAGACTTTTCCCAGAAACAAAGAACACCACACTGTTGCAATCAGGTCAGAGAAATGCTAAAATCTGCTAAAAATGGATTGTGAGTGGAGAAAAACAAAACAAAACAAAACAAAACAAAAGAACAAAAACAATTGATAACGCACATGTTGTCCTTGTGAGAGACAATATAATAAACAACAAGTGTTTGTTTTATTAGTGCAAAGGTTGAAATAACTTATGTGATGAAAAGATGTGGCATTAACGTCATACGCGCCAAGAACATTCTAAGATCTAGCGCGTTGTCTTGCAACAATTTATTCAAAGATAACCAAAAACAACAACAACAGCAACAAAATAACCCTTGTTTTCTGTCTGCTTTGTGATATGCGACTAGGCTGAAAATCGAGGTGGGATTGAAGGTATTAGAGATGATCCCGGACTGATTAAAACCTGCACAAATTCCGGGGTATGATACTTCAAACTGGCTGACAGAACAAGGAAGTGAACTGCTGTGACTTGTAAACAGATATTTTTGACTGAAAGCGAAGTAGCGAGCGTGTGCTTAACCGCGCAACGTGATGTCTTTCAAGATTTGCCAGACTCAACCTGTGAGTTTATGACAGCCAAGATCTGACTCACCTCAGAATGAACTGTTTTTTTTCTTTTTTCGCGAATAAGGAAAACAGATTCCGACCACAAAGCTGATATTAAGCAAATGTTTGGGAGTTATTTTATTCACCAGACACATTCAGCTTCTCTGATATCCCTCCAAAAGCTGTTAACACCTTATCTTAGACTTCAGACTTGATTTACTGAAGACTTTGCCATGTGCAGATATTTTCTGTGCAAAAGTGGTGACTAATATTTATACTATAAGTATTTAATCTAATTTTTGCACAGGAAAAAAGCTCACCTGCACAAACTGGTTTTGTGTGTACAAATCTTATTATCATGTATTAGTAAATATAATGTTATTTTTTATCATGATACAATAACATGTAACCTTTGAAATGATATTCAGGTCTCCTCTTTGCACACAGCCAAATCACTTTGAAAGAAAATCTGCAGTGTTTTTGTTTAATCTGTGTATTACGTAGATGTATTCACCACTGCCACAAAGAGCCGAAAATCAAAGCAGTACCTCTTCAATCACATAGTTCAAAACTGAAGTCAAACAAAACAGTTCTGATCCACCTCATGTAGTTCTCTCACTTGTGAAGAACTGCCATGTGACTCTTTAAATGAATTATTTGATTTAAACTGTAGACCTTGTTTTAATCCAGAGAGGTACTGTGTGTTCTAGGTTACATAAGAGCCCATGAAACAGTTATCAGGACAGGGCTGGAACACCATTAGCCGCAGGGCTGTATCTAATTGAACTGAATTTACCTCAGTTAGTATTTACAGAGTCAGGCTGAGTGGCATAATGAGAAATGGCTATTTATGCAAACAGGAATCCATTACAAATCACCCTTAAGCACCTCCATCCAAAATACATCGTAAAAATACCTTTACGATGCGTTTGACTCTGGCCAAAGTGGCACAGACTCTGTTGAGCAGCTATTACAAACATTTGGAATTGAAATAGTTGTTTTAAATGCTTTTTTAATGCCTTGTACACTCGACATTTATCAATGGTTCATCTGTAATCTTAACGAAATTGTAACAGCAATATGTCCAATAGAAAGAGACAAAATGCTGATAACTCTGCTCAGTTTTTTTTGTTGCTGATAATCAAATGTACATTAGAAGGCTTTATTTTCAGTTGTTTCAGCTTTTATAAACTGATATTCAGGGAATGCAATAAAGTAAAAGTGTACTAAAAGCACAAACGGCTGTGTACTGAGTTCAATATCTGGTTTTAGATCCATCTCTTGAAGATACCTCTTTTATATCACTGAAATTTGATCTGAAAGCTCCTGCCCTGAGCTGGGCAGACCTTCTGTTCTGTCTGCTCTGCTCTCTGTGAAACCAAAGGGTGTTGCGCTGTTCCTGCTAGCCTTGATTCTTGTCTGTCAGGTGTTTGGCAGAGAAGAAGGTCCAAAGAGGCAGTTATTATCTGGCAACCTCAGACACTGGAAAACTCCAACCCTCATACAATGACAGCTGCTTAATGACAATCAACTGAAAAACCCCGCAGACCTTTGAATGTGAAAAATAAGGACATACTGGTTTTTAGAAGCATCAAAAACAAAAATGAAAAAAAAAAAACAACCCCAAACAAACAATGTCTTGTTCTTTGCCTGAGCCAACATGAACCGCTAGATTTTAGTATGTAATACTAGAAAAAACGAGGTAATTACCCTTCAAAGTCCTCAAACATTCAATCTATCCAAAAAAATAGACATTCTTACCAAGTTCATTGGAGTAAGAATAAGTGGTGTATGTCTGTCCTATAATGGATCAGTATCACAAATGTATCTCTGATTACTAATGTCACTTTCTTCAGCTAATAATCAAGTGAGAAAGTGGTATCTTCTGGTTATCCAGAAATGGAGTTGGCAAACACGCACAATGATTTTTAACATTTTTATATTTAAATAGTATAAACTTAATTTGGGACAATTAGACTAATTTTTACACAATATTTGCTTTTATCCATCTATACCCTCTTATAACTGAGGAGTAGAGGGAGAATGGATGAAAAAGAAAGAGAGCCAGTTGAGGACTTGGGGTCTTCTCAAACGGTGCCTCTGTATCTTGTTCTCTGGTTATAGAAAATGTCTGGACCTTTAGGCTTTGGCTTTGATCCTGAGCTAAGGGGACATAAGGAGTTTGAGAGCAAAAATGAAAACAAACCCGAAAGGGGACATGTACATGAACAAAAGCCCGCCAGTGGACCGTGAGCAACTTTAACAGACACATAAGTGTCGGGGTCAAGCTTGAACTCCTGAGCCTATTCTCCACAGTGACCTGTAATCGTCACGCTTGCATAGAGAAAATCAAATAAAACAATATGGACCGTAACTGGAGAAATCACCAGCTTTCGGTAAGCCTCCTTAACAGCCATTGTGTCTGGCGCTCACGTTGCACTCCTGTTTACGGTAGGAAGTGACTTTTCAGAAAACGAGCAGCTGCGTGTCACGCTCTTCTGTGTCAAAGGATCTCTGCGCTATTAAAAGGCAATGACATTAACTTAGTAGAACCTGCTGTGTTACAGCTGAAGAATTTTTTTAAATATAACTGCCTCGCGCTCGACTTGCTGCATTATCTTTGCTTCACATGTTGGGCTCAAGTTTGCTCAAGGTCCGTAAAAAAAAAAAGAGTGGCTTATTATCGCCTCCCCAAGTAGTTGCCTGCACATGTACATTCCAGTAATTGCTGCCGTTGAGCGGACTGAATTAGGGATGACACGGGGCCATTGTGAGGAAATCAAATGATGTTTTTCTATTATGTTAGTTTGGTTGAGCACTGCGAATCGTCCCTGTAAGTTTTCTGAGGCCAGAGCTTTGCAAAACAGTGAACACACTTTTGCAGGAGAGAGCTTTCTCTTCCCCGTTAAAACCAAGCCTGGAGAGATGAGTCGCAGGACTATTTGGTAGACAGACATAATTAAGATGCTCTAGTTTTGTTTTACATGCTCTATTTTTACACGTCTAGAAATGTAGGGACGGATCTAAGATTTTACAGTGTTTTTATACGAACACATAGACAAAATTATTGACTGTAACCTCGACATGTGTAAAACTGCAAAATATCCTCATTAGGGGGAAATGCCTTCCTTTGAAACATAAAGATTACTATTTAGATGTAGTCTTTGTTTGTCTTTGTTTCTAAACTCAATACCGTTCATACGTGACAGCTTAGCGTTGCCTGGCAAGAGGATTTGGTCTCACTATTAGGCATTAAATAAATTGGAGCTTATGGAAGAGATTCAGTGAACTGAAATGAAGCAGAACTAGCAATCGACTACCTGTGAGTCGCTTGATGCTTATTCAACATGACAGGGGAGGGCAGAACCATGCAACTTTCTCAGCCTAAGTAATTGGTGACCTAGAACCCCACCCTCACATGGGTAAGCTGTTTGAGAGAGCAGTTTCCTAAAAATGCCTACAGGTCTGCTCAACCAACGATTGTCCTGCTCTCCTTCTAAAACATTTGACCCTTCCCGCATAACTTTCCCCTCATTTAAATATACACATTACATCATAAGCACTGTTTACACTTTGACACTGTCACTAATAACAGCCTCAGGGACTACATTGTGTTCTGAAATGCGTAAAATGATTGACTTATTGTACCCATCACAAACTGAATTTATGTGTCTGAGGACAGGAAAAAAGAATGTGTAATTCCACCTCGAATCCACAGGATAGTGATTTGCACATCATGCAGTGTATTAGTATTGTCATGTGACACACATGACCACACAATCACCGAGTCACGTTTATTGATGATCCGAGATCATCTCATGACATCGAGAAAACGTTTTAACCGCTTTAGTGCGGTTCTCTGATCCACTGCTGCTCTGGACGCCTGGTGCCTCCCATTATTGGTTGGTTTCGCTGTTCAAATCAATTTGTCTCCAGTGAGGGCAAATAATTGCAAAGCAAACAAATGATCTCTGCCACATTGAACTTGCTTCCCTACCAGGCCTCAGCTCCCCTTGGTGCCCAGAGAGCTCTTTTATAGTCCTATTGCTCCGTGGATATACCACCATCCCTTGTCAATACTGCTCATATATATATATATATATATATATATATATATATATATATATATATATATATATATATATATATATACACACACACACACACACACACACACACACACACATATACGTACCTACATACATACATACATATATAAATTATAAATATATAAATTGTCGAGTGTACAAGGCAGTATACTATTCATATTCACATAAAAGTCAGAAACTTATATACTGTTTTAGCTATAACAGGGACAACAGTTTCAAATTAAAAAAAAAAAAAAAAAAAAGCTTTTTTTTCCCCACTCAAAACTAAGACGAAACTGCTATCAGACATGATGTAGAGAGACTATGAGAGTCTATTACTACTTGCTATTTCTTTTTGCTTGGTGCTAGAGATCTTCGAGAAAGTCACTCACTGGATGTTTGGTACATTAGTCAATCCCCACAGGCCGTTAGATCCCAATAACGACACAGCCTGTTATGTACATTCATGGAGGTTTCCAGTATGTTCAGTCTGAATTATGGAGAGGGCTGTTACCTAAGATTAACATAACCCAAAGAGGCTGTGTTTATTTGTCATACGTTGTCTCAAAGACGAGCGCAAAGAGTAGACGCGACGGTTTTGTGACTATATCATCTAAAAGCACAGTCTTTCGTACTTAGATATCTGCTGCAGGCTTGGCTCTCAAACATGCAGACAGATGGGTGTAGTGCTGAGTAGCACAATGGAAGCGGAGTCTTGGGAATGGGAATGGAGTCAAATGGAAATGTGGCATTCATTTCAACATACTGTGCTTTAAATGATCGGAGTGAGCCTTTATTAAATGAGCGTAAAAAATGATAAAAAGCGAGGTTTTTATTTATTTTTTTTTGTAATTGCACAAACAACACATCCTTTACCGTGAGACCTTGTGTACCAAGGTAAAGTCAATTGCTACAGTTTACCGTGATACAGACCATTTTAATTCTCCAGTCCTGTGGCCATCCTTCTTCCTTTAGAGAATCAGTTAAAAACAATCTGTATTAGTAAGCGATGATTTTCAATATTAGTTGTAACACTGAAATACCTTAAAAGTAACCTGGTTTCGTATGATGTCAAATTCGAGACACGTGTGATGACAAGCTTGTGCAATGCCATTATTGGGATTACACCGCCCCCTACAGATCACTTTGCTGTATCTCCATTAAAAGGTAGGGCGTACATACTTTGTCACCATCCTTAGGGACCATGAAGTAAAGCTGCAGAGTACAAAGACATTATTTTGCCCAGTGAAAGGTTTTATAACAGTCATGAAAGGAATTTGAGCTGAAATATTTGTTTTTCCAGTTTCTCCACCGAGGGCCTAGAGCAGGTTAATTAAACCTGACGACTCGGGGGGTGGGGGTTGTTTTGTGCTCGGTAGCGTCCTCTACTGTTCACCAAAAACCTGCAACATTTCTGTGCTTCCTAAATTATGTTTTATGCTGACTTTCAAACAGACACAAAGAGATATAATGAGATTTTATACTTTTGCCTGTCTTCTACAGGGGCATGGTTTTATGAATGAATCATTCATTTGAAATATACTTAAAATTACATGGCCTGATTAACTCATCCTTTTCTCCTGCAGATATATAATTGATTCCAGACCCTTGGGCACTCTTTGATTACAGAATTGATTCATGTTTTATCAACAGCACTACATTTTTCTTGTCTTTCAAACAAAGTATAACTCATCCTTCCTTCTTAAGATATGTCATTGATTTGAGACCTTTTTGATGAGAAATCATCTTTTCTGAACTTCTTTTACATTCTTCTGTCATTCTCTGGAAAAAGTATATGTAGCACAATAACCTTCAAGTCAAACTTGTTGCTAGTAAACTGAAATTATTTATTTATTCCTGCTCGTGCTTATACAGTACACTTCCCTAAGCTTTCTAAACAAAAATGTATGGAATGGCTAGACTTACATAGATTAGTGTTTGAAATGTGGATGTTATTTTTTTTAATTTCTTCGACCCAATGTTTGACATGGAAAAGTAGCAAAATGGACGATAAACAACTTGCTTGATTCCGTCTCAAGTTTGATTTGAGTCTGATTCCACAAGAATAAGAGGAGGATTACATTGTATCTAACTCTTATTAAAACAAACAAACAAACACACACACAAATATTAAGCTGGTCTCAAAAATATATTTATTGACAAGTATATACATGTAGATGAACATAATTTTGTGAAAATTTGTGAAAAAAAAAAAGTTCTCAAGACAGATCTCAAAGCATCTCCTTCAATGTTAATCAGCTTCAGTGTGTTTTTTTCCCCCCTCACAGACATGCATATAATGATATACTGACTTCATATATGACATTAATATCGACATCATTCAAAAAACACCGGCACATCAACAAACAAGTTGAACGGAAAGCCTTGGGCCTCAGGTGAGGAAAAAGCGAAACGAGACAAGTATCGGCAAGTATTACTAGACGGAGCCACTAGATGGCGCTCTAGGAGTTCTTCAAAAGCCAGGTGGGGGCCAGGTTGCCGGTGCGGGCAAAGTACGGCCACCACCAGGGTTTCTCCTGTCTTTCCTCTTCATCCTGCACCACGTGTTCGGGCGTACTGTAACGCTCGTATTGGTTGAAGGGGTCGAATCGATCGTAAGAGCCCATGGCCGGGATGTTGTATTCCTCGATGTCCGGCTCCAACACGGCCTTTTTCAGCACGAAGTCCACGCGGCCCGCCTTCTGCATGCGCGACGGCAGGTGAACCTTCTTTACGGCTCTGGTGTAACCGGGGGCTGAAGCTGTCACGATGTGAATGCCAGGAGTTAAGAGTCTCCAGTAGTCTCCATCCTCAGCTATCCACACAGGGAAAGAAATTCTGTTCAGCTCTCAAAAAAGCTACTGAAAGATGTACAAGAACTCTACAGTATATCACTGTTTTTTGCATAGTCTGGGTTGTGGTAAATTAGGGATTAATCATCATTTGGAGGATGGGCATCAAGTATTTTCTTTTTCTGATAGTTGGCATTTCGTCTAAGTAATCACACAGAAAGGTTCTTCAGTTACATACATTTTATGAAGAGTAATTATGCGCGTGCCGATTTCAACACAGTGCTCTATTAGATCATGCTGCATGGGCCAGCAAGGCAATAATGAATGTTTTGTATTTTATTGTACCTGTAGTGACGTCATGTCGAATCCCTTTGACCGAAACTCTGGCGCCCTTGATCCCGTTTCCATCTTCATCTTTCACGACTCCCTTTAGTCCCCGATGTACCTGGAACACACGAGGACACGCAAACAAGGACGCTGAGACCCGTTACCGCGGCGTACGCAGTGAATGAGTTAAAAAGAAAACAAAACAAAAATAAGAAAGTTTTTCATGTGAAAGAAATATCATAGTTATAGAATATGGTTTAGGAGTAGTCATATAACATGTCATGTACATTTTAAATACCTGTGCGTTAACAACATGTGAATATTTTCCATAATCATAAATGTTAAAGTTATGAGTGTCAGACACTGGGGTATTTTTAACAGAGTACTACCTCTGGTTTTCACAATTTAATTTATTCACAAAGACAGGAAGTGATCTCACCGACTCCATAAAACTCAGCAGTGCTTCTTTATTATCCTGCCAGCCCATGTACAGTTCATCCTCAGCTGGAAATTTCTCACAGCCAAGCTCAACGGTAATCTCAAAGCAATTTGTGTGAAGGTAGTTGAAGTCTGACATTCCTGTTCAACATAAAGGAAATTATCCCTCTCAGATCTTCACAAACAACCAAAGAATCAAACGGC
This sequence comes from Chanos chanos, assembly GCF_902362185.1. Lineage (NCBI taxonomy): Eukaryota > Metazoa > Chordata > Actinopteri > Gonorynchiformes > Chanidae > Chanos > Chanos chanos. Next base: position 32,631,111 of record NC_044501.1, on the reverse strand, counting down.
AGTAAGAGTATAGCATTATAACAAGCCTCTGATATCTACACCTAAATTGTCTGATTTTTCAAATTTGGGAAATGGCACCAAAATCAAGAGGTTGTAATGTGGTAAGAATCAGGATTGAGAGACTTACCTCCTTTTATGCTGTACCACTCTGCACCGTTAACAATCCCCCCTTTGTCCACGAACTTGGCGCCGCAGCGGTGTGGGTTAGCGTTTGACATGGTGGTGTGGGCGTTGGCATACGTTCTGGCTAACTGCTTAAACACCTGTGATGAAAAAGTCACCATTTTAACAACCGCTCACAGCCATGTGAAATGGTTCATTTTATTCGCTGAAGTGAGAGGCGAGAACATCAAATTTACAAGATGCGTTTACAACCTTCTCGACGGCGGGCAGCATTCCTAGAACTGTGATAAGTAAAGCGCTCAGTAAAAAAGTAAGCGTTGTTATTGTATTGTTAAAAACATGGTGTTTTATTGTTTTTGTTTTTTTAGTTAGAAGTGCTCACCTGTTCATCTGGAGTAGAGGAGAACATGTTTTTTTCCTGGGGATGCTTTGAGAGGTCATAGGGGTAGGAGATGACCAGATCTCCCCCATGAAAATTAGCAGAGAGAACAAATGGGATGGAACGTATCCACTTCATGACAGAGTATGTCTCCGGAGCCACCTGAAACACACACACACACACACACACACACACACACACACAGACTTGTCACTTTGAAAAATGTTCTGAACTAGTATTGTTAGTGAAATACTTTGTTAGGTCTGTATTATTAATAATTTGTAACTTGTAACTGAATCATTCAGTGTTCATTAATACCCAAATTAATATCAGATAGAATATTCATCAGTTGCTTCTGATTAGAATATTCAGTTTCATGGCCTGAGTCATAAAAAACTTTACTGTAAAACAGTAATAACTCATACCTTACCAAACCAGTAGGCGTCTGGGATCGGAATGTGATCGCTACGATATCTCTTGTGCCTACGGCGGCCGTAGACGATGGAGGTGAGGTCCGGAAAATTCCTGTTGAGGTCGATATTCTGAGCATTCATTCGGCCAATGCTGTACCTGTTATAATCAGGCCTCTGTAAGCACGACAAGAGAGTGAACCGGTTACAATCTGAATACACGTTAAAGCTCATGGTATTTTTCACTGTCCTACTTTCCTCTGGAAAGAATTCACAGAAGCATGTAAATGATCCTCAACATCTGCTTTCGGTTCATTTGTGCTTTTCGTCGTTTGACCACAAACTAGACTGGAACATTATGTTTGACCTATAGTCACCATTTCAGCTGCGCTACGCAGAGGTGTATAAGGCTGCGCTACCCACTGAACGCATGCAAGCTCATACAGTCTCCTACCACATCATAGTCGAAGTCAGATCCGCCCTGGGCCTCGGAAGAGGCCATCTCGTAGCCGTCGGGGTTCATGGAGGGCAGGATGTGGATGCGGGTGTTGTTGATGAGCGTCTGGATCCTGGTGCTGCCCAGCAGGTACTCAGAGCACAGGTACTGGGTGAGGTAGATCAACAGCTCTCTGCCCAGCGCCTCATCTCCATGCATGTTCCCGATCAACTTGACTTCTGGTTCCACTGCCCGGGCAGACGGAGGCAGAGGCAGAGAGAGAAGCAGCGCGTGAGCGACACTAAAGGAGGAAAAATCTAAGACGTGTTTTACAACTTCTCTTCGAAATAAGCTCAAATGATTTTGACCTTTTTTACCTCGCTGGGGATTGGACCCTTGCTTGGTACTTCTGAGCTGTGTGTGTGTTCTATTTTAAAAAGCTTACATCACCTTTCTGCCCAAACACACATAAAAAACTGGGACTCCCGCTTTGCACGTCTCCCTCTCGGACCAGATTTTTTCTTTTTCTTTTTTTTTTTTTTATGGGAGGATCGCTAAACTGTCCATAGATGTTTGCGAATAATCTTCCATATTTGGTCGCCCCACAGCCGTCAAGCCTAGCTTGTTCAGCTCCTCCTCGACACTTACGAAACTCGTGTTCCCCGGGGTTGTTTGAAAACTCGATCACCAGCAGGTCTTTGCCCTCGAAGCTTCGTCCGATGCTGTAGGTGCGAGAGATGTGGGAGCAGCGGGCAGCGGTCTTCTTCAGGATGTTTACCATCTGGGAATTTGAGTGATACGTGAACTGGATGATGGTGGAGGGTTCCTCGGGGGACATGCTGGCCAGGGCCATTTCCTGTCTCGCTTTAAATTAGATCAGACTGATTTGAATTAGACATATGCAACAACAAAGACATCCTGATATACGGGGGGGGGGGGGGGGGGGGGGGGGGGGGGACGTTACCTACTGTAAACAGTCCACAATAACATTACAATGCAATGGCTATGCCATTATAGTGATGAAAAAAGGAACTGCTCAATCAGGGGCATTTGTAACGAGATAAACAGACGCATGAATCGTGTAGTGGTTTAAGCGATAGATGTTTAGTCACGTTTCGAAACAACGTTCAGCACGAACAAGTTGTTTTCCTTGCATTCTCAATCACTGTATCATTTATAATTGCCAAAGCAATAAATTCATCAATCTTGAGTCAGCACAACAATGAAAGGGGACATTGTGTTTTTGTAAGAGCTTTACTGTTCTAGCTTTAACCAGACCATAATTATTTATAGTCTAATAAGGTCAAAATGTTGTTTGCTAATGCAACAATAATTGCACTTCAAATGAATGAATATAATGGATCAAAGACCCCACAAATACACTTTGAATAGTAACTGGCATCAAAAGACATGAAAGAAAAACTTAATAGGTAAAAGCCAATGCCAAACATGTGTTTGTGTTTTAGGTTTGCTTGCAAACGATTACCACAAACAGCAAAAAAAAAAAAAAAGAATTTTGATGCCACATTGACAATACTGAAGTAGCTGACTTTTAGACACTCCCACTGTGTTAAGAAAACATCACAACAAAGTGTTTTCCAACATCATTTGACACTGGGCCTCTACTTCTGCAGTAGACTGGTGAATCCCAAAAGCCCTGGTCACACAAAGCCATCAACACAGATAGTCATGAGTAACTTAACCAAGCCCTGTTTTGAGGGAATACTGTTATTTCTTCATTTTATATGTGTGGTTGATTTGAGGCACATTGTAAGGTCTGTTTATGATTACATTACAGCCTGGAAGAAGTTCAAATAAAATGTTTACATTCATCTATGTGACACATAAACACATGTGGGTTCCAGTCTGAGCTGTGCGAATGATAGGAACTTCAAAGCGGAGTTAAGACCGCGTTGGGACTTCACACTCCATTACCCACAATGTCACTGTTCCATAAAGAATGTCTGGGTGTAGTTGGTCCAAAGATAGAGGCTTTTTTCCCCTCTGTGTTACCAATAACAACTGAAAACATTGCGACATTATTGGACTGAAATGGAACAGTGTGACTCTTTCATTTGAGTACACATAGAATTCACTGGTACAGTCCCTGTAGCACTACCCCGTAAACTAGATTTGTGTCTCGAATCAAAAGGTTGAGAAGAAAAGACATTTACATTAAGGCTCATCTGGACAGATGCGCAGATTCTTAGGGATCAACTGAAAATACCACGGAACATAAATATGCCATGATAAAAGCTACTGCAGTCACGATACCGAGAACATACCGTGACAAAAACTATTTCAACTATTTACTTTACCTTTCCTTTACCCTCAAGGCTGACAGCAGTTTTCTTTTGTCCTAATAACTGTTAAATTACTAAAATGACAAAAAATTAAGCCACAAATATAATATGGAAATGTTAATAATGTTTATCTGGGATGAAACCAATAACATCATCAAAGACTTGTGGCTTGTAAACACTGACCAATCACCAACTATGTTAGTGGAGTAACACAAGATAACAAAGGTCGCATAGAATTGGTTAAATGAGGCATTCCGTGGCTAAACTGATACCACGCTAGCGCAAACACAAGAGAAACTCTGTCACTCCGCCTTAGATTTACGCCACTCGTCCTTAATCGGGATAATTACCGTGCAGGCCTTCCAGAGGGTCATGGCAGTCTTCCTCTTCGCTAACGAAGAAGCGATCGCAGTCCAGGAAATAGGGCCAAGCCATGTCGATTCCCTCGAAAGCGTGGGCACAGTTTTTACGTACCGTCTCGCAGGTGCTACGACACGGCCTCTGAACCTTGTCCTGCTTGCAGTGAGGCGCAAGCACAGAGCAGCCTAGCATGCGGACGTCGGGCATACACTCGCCCTTCAGGAGAGCGTGGACCACGCTGAGCAGAAGATACTCTGTGCTCGTCTCCGTTTCCTCGCGGTTCTTATGGTCCAAGATGTTGGGGAACATGGTTTTGGTGTAGGGCATGTCATCGCAGTAGGATAGCACGACGTCAGTGCACTTGGCTTAAGCAGACAGACGGGTGTGAATGGGTAGATAAGGAGAATGACTTGCATTAGCAGTTCACACGAAGTCACAACTGATACAAGACTGCAAAACTGTATCCCTTTTCTTCAGCCCTATGTCGTTAAAAACTGTCTGTTATAAAAGTGTTATGCTACTATCATAGTAGGTGTCATAAGCAATCATAATGGCATTTGTCAAGTTATTTACATGACGCGGTATCTGGCATATCACTTTTCTTGCCGCCACATCACTCTGTCATGTCTTGTTGGAGTTTCCATGGGACTTATGTATGTTACCAGAAAGTAATAGCCTAGTTCACTAACATGACACACTGCTTACCAAAATGTTCTTTTGCAGATAATTTTAAGAGACAGAGCCTGTCCTTAAACCCAACCTCAGGGCGAGACGTGTGGTTGGTACTCATTACAGATATTCAATCTTTTCCTTTGGATTAAGATTTCAATATTTTATAATGCTATCGATCATAAGTACATCTGTTTTGTAGGAGAAAGGTGAGGCCTTCAAGGCCAAAAGATGATTCCATTTCATCGCCCTGTTACTTGAATTCTTAAAATAGGAAACTATTGAATAGGCTTTCCCTCATCAAATTGGCATGACAGTGTCTTATTTGTCTGTTCACCAGATTTCTATCTTGGTTAGACTACAAGTCTTATGCCAGAAGTCTGCAGAGAGGGCTTCTTAATTTCACTCTCTGATCATATTCATAGCCTGTTGAGGAAAATCGTTTGGGTCATTTTGACACCATAATAACCAAGCTGTTGATAGTATTTTTACTGTACACAATATATTATATATAATATATATAATTTACAGGTGTTCGAAGTCTAAACAATAACTGCAGATATTTTGACATAACTATCTGCTTATAGATTTTGTTGAACAGAAATCTGCTCATCATGTATCAAATCATGAAATATAGAACCCACTCACGTTTTTCATGAACGTTTGCTCTGCATCTCCCTGCAAAACAAAGCAGTATTTTAGTGAATTTTTAAGAATTTCAAATGACGGTGTTATTCTAACACTAGAGGGCATTCAAAATGACCTATCACTGTACCTGACATTTAACTGAATTCGTGACTAGCAAGTTGTATTAACTTGTGTTTGTTTTTAACTGGAGGGTCTTTTAAAAGTATTCGCTGAATGCCCAGTCATCAATGTAAACTACGCTTGGAAAATTAGCACACTGAGCGACTCTGCTGATTATTCATACATCTGTTGCCAAATACCTTTGATTTATGATCTAACACTACTGCTGTTGTTTGCATATTTAAAACCACTATTTGCTCTCACATGGCATGTTCTGTTCTGCCACTGACCATTCAAAGTTTTATTGTCAAGGAATCATAAGTGATCATTTCAAACAGCCCCCACACATGCTACAATGTGTGTTATGTATAAGGTACAGGGCAATTTATCTTAAGCGCGGGTACATTACCTAGAAATTCGTCTCCAGGTTCACAACGTAGTGGGCCACACCAGACAACCGCTGCCATTAAATTCAGGAGTAGCACGGCATTCGTTTTCACCAATTTGTAACCCATATCGACTCTGATGTGGCACTTACACGCTCAAGCCGTTTTTAATTAGGCTAGCGGAAACTTTTAGAGTTTCTCCTTAAAGTGAGTTTTGTGTGCGTGTTACGGTCGCCTGCCAAGTTAGGCTACTCAAGAAAAAAAATTAAAAGATGGTAAACAGAAAGTCGTAAACTTGAAGATAAGCTGTCCTCTTCTGAAACACTTTCATCGGACAAGGTACCTCCGGATGATGACTCCAAGAAAAATAGCACAGAAGAAAAAACTACAGTAGCCTAGTAGCCTAAGGCGACGCGACAGAAAGATAGGGAAAAAGTCCGCTTGTTCACTCGTATGAAAGTATTACAAAATATTCACTACAGCGTGTCTACACCATTAGAAAGTTCAGTTTGTGTTCCTCCTGATATCCCCTCGCCCTCAGATCTCAGAAAAGACACTGTGAAGACGCCAGTCGACTCTTCACACCCTAGTAGGAACGTCAAAATTCCCCAGGGTCTGGGAGACGTTAGGTCATTCTCCTAACTTGCTCCTAACTTGGAGGAATTCTCTGGACGCTGTTTAACTGCTGACCGACATGTGCAGTGTTGATAAAATGCGCTGTTTAAACAACGTGTTGTTGAAACCCTAAACTACTTCCCTGTCCCACACCACAGTAAAGTTCCATTACTCTAATCAAAGACACATCTCATATGTTTAAAAACAGTCTCTCTCTCTCTCTCTCTCTCTCTCTCTCTCTCCCTCTCTCTCTCTCTCATTTTATCTTGCAGCACAAGGAATGGCAAAGGACTTGAAATTCAAAACCACCTGTAGTGTACTTAATTGAAACACCAGGCATTTTCATACTACTGCCTAGGAAATTAGTTGCCATTTTCTTCTTCTTCAAGAAAGTACTGCACTTTGCTATTACCTGCTCTTCATATCTCACTGTAAACTGTTATCGCAAACTGGCTTTGTTACAGAATCTTTTCAGGTCAGAATTGTAAACATATTAAGGGAGATTCTATTCCATGTAAGCATTACTTAGTAATTCATGACTGACTTTATTGCACCATTTTCACAAAACAGGAAAGTATTGACATAGAAATCTGGCACTAATACAGTTGTATAAAGCACTTCATTAGCTGGAGTTCCATTACCCAGATATCTAACATCTCACCCAGGTTCCCAAGACTGACTGAAATATGTTAACAAATATATTTTTTTCCCCCTCAGACTTCTCAACTAATTACACCAAATTTTATGTCATACATATAAATATCCTTAGAAACGTTACTTGCAGTCTCCTAACCTAGTAGGATAATGCACAAGCACTCATGTGTTGCCAGTAGTACATTCAGTCACAACATTAGTTCTGATATCAGTAAAAATGATATATGCCTTTGGCTCCTTCATAACTAATAGCAAATAGTAAGTATTGACAAAGTGCAATGTAATCCATTGACTGACAGGGTCATAAACGACAGAGAAGTAGTTAAACACTGACATCTGCTCTGGAATGGACCAAAATTTTCATTTTTGCCACCAATAAAAACATTTATAGAAAAAGACATGTTTTAAATAAATACAATGCCGTCTGAAGGCGTTTGCTTGTGTCTGTCATTTCAATCCAGTCATTTGGCTTTTGTGCCAACATTGCTGCAATATTTAAGACCACCCATGGACATAACTAGATTCTCCGGGTTGAAGGCCTTGTTAGAGAATATCATCTTTCAATATTCGCTGACAAAAGTTATAAATAAGTTCATTCTTTGCGCAGTGTGTTGCTACAATTTCACCAGATCATTGGACATTCTGTACCCCGCCAGACTTCAGTATGCGGACAAATTGTGTGTGTGTGTGTGTGTGTGTGTGTGTGTGTGTGTGCGTGTGTGTGTGTGCGCCTGTGTGTGTGTGTGTGTGTGTGTGTGTGTTTGTTTACCTGTGTCCACATGCTGTGTGAGTTGAGGCTAGAGCATGAAGTATGATCTTGCTCAAACTTTGTTGTTTACCAAAACAGTGTTATAAAACATCAAGCAACGACGTAAACATCTCTGGTACTGTATATAAGATCTCTCTCTCTCTCTTTCACAGACACACACACACACACATGCACTGCCACTGTCCAGGTGCCCCCTTCAATGTTCATTTTTTCCATCCTTTTTTTTTTTTTTTTTTTTTTGCAAAGACACCATTAGCTGATTCTTTGGAGACAGTAATCATTCTCTGTGTCTAAAGAGCTGTTGTGTCCAGAGGAAGGGTACAGATCTCGCCTCAGCAGACGGTTGGCCACACTGACCAGGACCTTCTTGTACTGCTGGCGCAAGAGAGAGTAGGCAAAGGGATCGGATGCAGCTTTGCTGTATGTCAGGCACTTGCTGACAATGCCCCAGTGGCGGTTGATATCCACAAATGGAAGAAGCTCAGCCAGCCTGGAAAGGAGAAAAACAGACACCATTAGTGACACAATAGATAACACCAATCCACTCACATATTCCAGCTCTGATAAAGATTGATGTGGCTGGTGACATTTGTTTTGTCTGTTACCAAGAAATGTCCAGGATACATTACTGTAATTCCTTTATGTGATGGTTACTGACATAGCATGCATACTTCACAGGGAGGACACAACAGACGAACAGACATAAGAGGGTATGGATGGGGAAATAATAAGAAATGATGAGGAGAGAAAAGATGAACATGAAAGAATAGGACAAGAGAGAAAAAGACGTAGTAGGATCCCCCCCCCCTTTTTTTAGTGCTCTGTAATTAAAAACATGACATCAAATCACTTTAATTAGTTCCACGTGTTTGTATGTACTGACACCTCTGGTCCTCAATATCTTTTTTTTAGAAGCAAAGACTTTATAGTGTGATTAACGTCATCTCAGCTGCTTTTACTGACGACATGATTTGACGCGTTTTAATAGCTTGTTGAGTGCTGAACCACGCTATTGGTTGTAAATAGGCTTGATACAATCCATTATGAGATGTTGCGGAACAAGGAAATACCCTGAGCCTCACAAAACAGTGTCAGAACGCTATCCCCCAGTTTTATAAATTTCATATTTATTTTAATGTTTATAATTGGATAATGATCCAAAAGCGTCTTTTGTTTTTTTGTTTTTTAAGAAAATGATGCAGTTTTTGTTGTTGTGCTATGATAAGTAATGCTTACCTGGTTATGACATACGGGGCGAAACAGATGATAAATGACCCAATGAAAATGCTGATTTTCTTGGTCGCGCGTTGTTTCCTCCTCTTTTGTTCAGCGAGACAGCGTTGTTTAACACTAAAATACGTAGTAAGGCATGAAGTGTTACACTTGCAGTGATCGGGAATGACAAGCAAAAATATATTTCGTGTTCTATCGTTTTATTTCTACCTTACAAATATTTCATGGTCAACTAACTTGTGGCCATTATTTTGCATAATTACTGGTGATGGATTATAGGTACTTTCAAACGCACGCACACACACACACTAACAATAAATTGGAGTAAATACCTTGGGTGAATATCTACCAGCAAGAAGAGGGTCTGCATGGTTATAATGTCAATCCTCTTGCAGTGAAAACGTGCAACTTTTAACACCTTTAAGTATGTGAAGCACAAGATCAGCAACGAGAGCATGAAGCTGGTGGCATGAAAGACGATGGTGAACACAGTGAACTTAATCCGTGCGTTCTCCTCGTTCAAATGCAATGTACAGGATGCGTAAATATGGCTGTAGTCAACCCAGGAAAAGAGCAGCGCGATGAGAGAGAATGTGAGGGAATGAAGCCATGAGTAACACACCATGATGAGTGCGTCCCGGTATCGCATTTTGCTAGAGTAACTCAGCGGGAAAACCACGGCAATCCAGCGGTCTATGCTTAGGGCAGCCATGCTCAGCATGGTGTTGGCGGTTAAAAAGGTTTCCAAGAAGCTGACCGTGCGGCACAGGCAATTCCCAAATGGTTGTTGATTTTTGATAATCCCGATCAGAGTTGATGGCATGTTCAAAATAGTGATTAAAATATTGCAGAACGATAAGTTCATTGTGAATATGCCAGGCACCTGTCTGCGAATCTCGCTGCTGTGGATAAAACATAGCAACACTAGTAAGTTCGACAACAAAGAGACGATCGCTACCACAACGATAAACAACGCAAGTAGGATTTCTGCAAAGTCCATTTCTCACTTCAAAAGTCCACTTGCGGGGTACATGCGCCAGTTAATATTGAACACGTTGTTACATGCATGTTTCCTCATCAGTTGTCCTTAGTATTCTTCCTCTCCGGACCAAATTTAACTCCTAGAAGTCTAACCAAAGTAGAACTCATCTGAGCTGTCCAGCGTGCTGAACAGGAGGCACGCGAGTTTCTCCCCAAAGCTTCAGCATTTCACTCGCCAAATTCGACTCTTCGAGTTGACAAGGTATTCCGGGTAAAGCATTCTGTCATTTCTGTTGCAAGTTTGGACTGTGCGAGCTGCTTCCATGAAGGCTGATGTTTGCGTGTTTCTGCTCTCTGAGACTACTTCAGCGCGAGTCCTATGACATTGTCACGCTCCACCACTGCCTTACACAAAGATCATGCGCACAGGGAAGACAACAGTTAGAGGCCGCCTCGCTGTAAATAGGTGTTTAATATCTGCGGTAAATTGACACATCAAACATGAACAGTTTAATTATAACATATTCATTGTTACTGATAATTGATTTTTAAAGTAGATTCATTTGCGGTAACGTTTTTTGAGTCTTCCTGAACGATTAAACTCAAAGATCATTTATTTTTAGGCTACATCCATAGTCTGCTGGATACGTTCGGGTCACGCAGATCTATTCGCTTTAACATACAAATTTTGTTTTATTTCATAGCACTACTGTATCACATCTTACTTTATTAGTATAGAATGTATATTTGTCCATATTTGATTATCTGTAACCATTAAATCCATTATTTAACTGTTCTGGGTGTCATTTTTCATGGATCACAAACGCTGCCAAACCACTGCTGCTCAAAACACATAATAAACACTCAAAGAGAATTAACACGTGGTTGCTAGAAACGTCTATCTGGTTAACTCGCATTTGATGAATATTGGATTAGCAGAGAGAGAGGTAAACAGATCCATTTCCCAAGATCAATTATTCACCACAGTCCCTGAATAATCATGGCAGAGGAAGTGTGTTCACCTCTGACCACCCTCCCTGCCAAGTGTCCCATTTGCCTAAATTGGCAGGTAAAGCCATGATAGACCATAACCCAACCCTGCAAAGGAAGTCAACCGATTAATCATTTCTAATAAGTAAATAAATAAACAAATAAACAAACAAATAAATAAGCGCTCAAAGATAGTTGATGCTCGTTCAGTTGTAAGAACTCGACCATTTGATTGTCTGAGTTTCCTGAAACTCATGTTATGAAACTTGATTATCTATCAGCACACGACCAAGTCTGACAGTTAACATGGAATTATGACGGCACGGATACATGTCCTTAGATAAATATTGGGAGAACTGTCTGTCTTGCCTAAATGGGAGTTAGTAGTTTTGGTCTTAATTATGGATGGCTTTCCGGGCACTGGGACTGGCTGTATGTATAGTCAGTTGATTGCACTGAATTCCTCTTAATTTAGTTCCATACAGCGGTAAAACCCGAATAGAGCAACGACATCAATTACTTGACCTCAGTCCCAGCCACCGAGCACCAACACTAAAAAAGGTTCATGAGGGAACTTGCTCGGTCTGAATTCTAGCGCCAGCACTAAAAGGCAAACCACTAATGAAGCAACACCGCTCCGCTGTTCCTAAGTTTAGGCGTCCTCTGGGAGCTCGTGAGTCACAGCCAGGGAAAGCGCGGAGAGCGAGGCAGCGCGCGGTGTCATCTCCTCACAAATGGCTTATCAAAAAAAAGGAGAAAGACAATGGCTTCGAGCAGGGTGCAGCTGCGCTTCAAGGAAGACGAGGGCTGCTATTTATAGCTATGACACATTGTCTTCTCCATTATAACTCTTTCAACTTGTGGGATTACCTAAAATGTGTCTGCTTGAATAACATTTGGAGTATAAAACTGTACTTAAAGTATAAACTGTTCTTACAATATTATATCATACAAAAGTTTAGAGTGAGTGTTGTAAATCATTTTTGTGGTTATGTACATTGAATGGATCTGAACGTGTGTTTTGCATTTTAAACGGTTTCCCATCTCGTGAAATTACAGTGGGAACGATCTCACAGGAACGATCTGTCTGACATTGGAGTAATTGCACTGTAACATCTGCACATAAGCCCCAAGACGATTACCCGACAATACTATTATGACAAACCACGAATCAGGACCTTATGATATGTTATGATATGATATGGCGAAACCTTACATCATAGACAAACATCTGTCATATTATTTATCTGTCTTATTGTGTGTATTTCACACACACACACACACACACACACACACACACACACAAATGTCTTACTCTTACATAACACTGATGACCTTCACATTACAGCACTGGGTGGATTGTAGGAGAGTGAAGGTTAAGTGCTTTTGATGGCTGAGCCAGGGGAACTGAACTCGACTTCGCTACTCCCAAGTGTCTGTTGTGAAGTTTTACTGGCATCAATGGGAGTACAAGCGTTATATTGAAAATGGAAGATTTTTCAGGGGACATATTGCGCAGCCAAGGTCAAACAGAAGAGCATGGAGCACTTCTACACGTTTGTTTAAGCCATACACAGAATCAGATAATCTTAATGAGGTTCAAGTACTAAGAATAAGTTTGTATTGCTAAGAGTCTATCATTTTTCAGATACTGGGAATATTGGTTAAGCACTTTTTTTTTTTATCAAATTGAAAAACCCAATGGTATGGGTAACCATGATCTTTACCCTTCACCCAAATCTGTCTGCTGTTTGGGTAGATCTGAAATCAGGCTAGCGTTCATTTTTCATTTAACCTTCATTCTACGACATAGCAACCTCAATTATTTTTTAACATTAATTTCAAACACATTCAAACTATTTGGGGCAGGAATTTAGGAGGTCATCGAGGGAAATGATGTGGGCACTGAAAAAAAATGTTGTGGGCACTGAAAATGGATTGCATGCTTTGCTTATTTGTGGCATTGGATCATATGGGAAACAAATGTTCTATTCTACCGTCCATAGAGAGGGAACCGTGCCAAGAGAGGCACAGCAGACCTGAGAAGGCACATGCATAAAATGTATAAGGAAATAAGCAATCTTAAAGCACTCACAGGCTTTTAATGACAGCAGAATGAATCATTAATTCATCATGTGTCAAGCAGAATGCATGTCAAATGAAGCACTATGGTTCTCTATAAGTGTTTGGAGATGGCTTTAACTGCAAATTAAGAGCTATTCGTGTTGCCTTACTACATGCTTAATTCCACCATATTCTGTCTCAACTGTATAGCCCACAATACCACAGATGTTGCCTTCCCCATCATTTGCATTATGTGGTTGTGCCTTGTGCCTGGGGCAAATACAGTTTTTGGGGAGCCCCAAAAGAGGTAGTTGCTGAGTAACAGAAACATCCACGGTTGTTAGTGAGGATATAAAATGTAAGTCATGAAAATTCGAATAAACGAACAAAAAAACCCCAAAAACCCACAAAACATACAAAGTATACTCTAAATGAGAAGAAACTGATTTCCAAATGACAGCGCTAATGAAGTTAAAGATCTGCCACACTCTTTTAACCACGCGTGGCCGAAACAGCGTGGACAACATACAGCTCTTCATTTCTGCACTCCTGATTGAACTGAGCATCTAGCGACAGGTGGCAGGTGGCTAACCAGCGGCTCAACCAGCCAAAGGCAAACTATACGTGTCTCTGTGTTTGTGTGCCCATACCTGAAATATCACAAACACACACACACGCACGCACACACACACACACACACACACACACATATCAATGCTTTTAACTATCATTAAACTCACAGCCGTCCATCTGTCACAGCTGGAGGGAAAATTGGTTATTTTGTCTCCTCCACAGTCTTCCACACTATGGCACACAACAATAACATCTAATTTCAATTTTTTTTTTCTTTTTGTAATTAGAGCTTGTAATGTTTCTGACGGAAAGTTATTTTGAGAGCGATACAGCTTTACAAAGGCTCTTTTGTTCCTTTTTTTTTTATATTTCATAACACATTTGAAGGGTGGAGGTGTTACTGAAAACCGAAACAGGGAACTGCTAAGCGATGGACTGTTTGGCAAACAGATCAGCGTGAAATGGCTGTCGAGAAGCATCTTCTCGCTGGAGCAGGTACATTTGGATTTAGTATGAGTCACGTTGCCATGGCGATGACAAAGTCTGAAAAGGTATTGTCCATCTCGGAAATGGCAGTAAATTAAAGTTCTGAGACTGCTGCTACGCTAATATTGACATATAGCGCATTTGTTGTGGGAAACGCTAATCTGATAATCCAAAGCTTCTCTTCAGACTTTTATGGCTCGATAACTGGTCTATGTTTAGATGACAGAAACTATTACTTGTTGCAGTCTTTTTGGTATGTTTTCAATGAGCTCTGTGGTCAAATATTGAGAGTATTTTGACCAAAAGTAAATATTGCTTGCCAAGATGTTTCTGTGGTCTGAAAATTGTCGCACATCCCACACTGTTAAAGTAAACAGAACATTCCAATCAATCCCACACAAACTCTGAGAAAAAGATGGTTATGCAATAAAGAGTTCAAAAGTGGAAAAGGGAGAAAAAAAAAGGTGTAAAAAACTGTCTGTCGTGTTCGGGGACAGCTGACGCAAAGACGCTGAAACAGTCGTGTTCTGAGAGTTCTCTCTCTCTCTCTCTCTCTCTCTCTCTCACACACACACACACACACACACACACACACACACATACACACACCCAGGCCCACTGAAATGGGGTTAGCTGTACACTCAGTTCAGTCATTGTCAGCTGAGCTTAAAGCCTTCAATTATATTAGGTCTAAATGCCACATTGTACCTGATACTTACATAATATTAACACAAGGTATAACTGCACTGATCATTTAGGTCCACTTCACGCCATGTTTCGTCTGTCACTCACACTGTTTCACAAGTCTGTCAAAATATATTAAATCACAAGATATTAGTAAGAAAAAGTTATAGATAAAATGACAAAATCCTGAAACCTGCTCACGAGCTAAATTATATGTTTGTTTGTCTGATCCCAAGCTGGCCTAAATGTACTATTCTTGCTGGATGTAAGTGGCTCTATTTGAAGACACAATGTTTGTATTCTCGTTGTTGAACATAAATGGATATTTCCCCCCTGAGAGGGAATGGTTCAGCCCACTGCAGGTGTCCATCAGCTATGGCAAAGTCAACCTTTGCTTTATTCACGGGGGTGCTTCTTTTATCCGTGGACCAAACAGAGTGGACAGAGAGCAGGATGGGGGAGACCAAGAGTTCACATCAATAAAGCCTTTTCAGCTTACAGCTTGGAAAGAAAAAAATCAGAATGGATTCTGTTCGACCATGGACAACAAAGGGGTCACCTTTGAAAAGGTTCTTTTTTGATTTATTAATGGTTCGGTGTGCTTACTCATTTATTTATGTATTTGTTTATTGATGTTCTCTCTTTTTTAATTCCATTCAGAGGTCACATGCCCTATCTATCTGATTTGTAGTTCTCCCAAACCACGGTGTTACTCATTGTGTATTTTAGCAGGTTTTAAAAAAGGGTTACACGTTTTTATGAAAGTTATATTGTTTGAGTTAGAAAACACTTCGAGTCTTGCATTTCAGAGCTATCAGGAGAAAGGCATTTTGGTCTGTTGATCAAAAGCATGCAAAGATGATGTTTGGTGAATGACTTTAAAACCGACCAACCAACCAACCAACCAACCAAACAAACAGAAGAAAAAATAAATAAATAATGTTGAACTGCCAGGATCACCTGCCAAACCTGCTAGGTCACCAGTGCTATTTAAGCACGAGTTTGTGGTGAGTGACAGGGTTCAAACTTCAGTTACATCTTTTGAATGTCTGACTGATGGGTACCCAAAATGGCATCTGTTTCATGAGTCTGTGTTGCTCTGCTGACTACACAACACTCAGACAGTGAAGAGCTGTATGGTGCAACTTAGGGAGAAAGAGACAAGGACGGGAGAGAGCGAGCTGTTAAAGTGCCAATGACTTACTCTTTAGATAACACAAAAATAAAAAAGGTGGACTGTGTTTTTGTGTGTGGGGGTATGTGTTTGCACTTGTGCATGCATGTGTGTATGTTTGTGTGTCTGTGTGTGTGTGTGTGTGTGTGTGTGTCTATGCATGTCTGAGAGTGGGTATGAATGTATTTTTTTCATATTGTCTTACACACTTCTGAATTCTCCGCCTGTGATTTCTTTTCACAGTTTCATTTCATTTTGCTTTACAAAGCTGGCTCAGCAGAAAGAAAACTTTCAAGTGTCACATTAAAACTGTACAGTATAAAATGTTCTGTCAGGCTAATCGCTCACACAAACAGACCGAAAGAGGAAATGCTCTCTGAGAGGTATCATCATGCTGAATGATTTATATGAATTATAATGTTGGTGCAAACAACGGTTCATGTGCACAATAGTCAAGGGTGCTGCTTTAAGGTACTAAAAATACTTTGTCCTCTCCTACTTTTCCACACTTTTGCACTTTGTTCTGCTGTGGTGGTAAAATTAGACACCTCTTAACACACACGTTTCCCTGCTGTCTTGACTCATAGCTGCTTCTGTGACCAAAGGTGGGGAGACCATATGGCTGTTTTGGTTGGCTATAATTATGTCTCTCATCATTAGACTGTGTACGGTGAGGCTCATCTGACCAATCAGGTCCCACAGGGATCTGAGCGCTGGAGGACAAGAGAGGAAGAGAGAAAGAGAGAGAGAGAGCGAGAGAGAGAGACAGAGGGAGAGAGGCAGAGAGAGAGAGAGAGAGAGAGAGAGAGAGAGAGAGCAAGAGAGAGAGAATATAAGGATATAAGAAGTCAGTCTCAGCCCTGACAATAGTTCACAGGTCAGTCCAATCCCAGATGAGGGTACTACCAAACAGAAAGATATGACACCATATCAGCTATACCTGGGAACTGGCCCTGGAACAGAAAATTACTCTACCATAATAACACATCAGCAGAGCATAAACATTTACCTAATGACTCATGCTATAGCACTTGACATCGGTATGGCTTTTTGTCCTTGATGATATGATAATAAAGTCCTGTCTCGTGTGAAGTGGGAAACAGGGGACGGCGGGTTGCTTGAATGCATTTCGTATTTCATTGTTTCACAAGGCAAGTTAGATACTGCCGTCAGAAATATTCACAACGCAGTTGAGATACTGTAAGACACGAGGAAGTTTAATGTGTAAAATAGTCTTTTTATTCAGGGCAGAGCAAAACATTGACTAACACAATTAAAAAAAAAAAAAAAAAAAAGAATTAAAATAATCACCATAGGAGTTCACTCACACCATGCACAGATGTGTTTGGGCTGCTTATTAACTCCCGCCACCCACCCACCCACCCCTCCCTCCACCCCTCCCCCCACCCCTCACCCCACCCCCCATTCAGTTGATGAGGGAGGATTTAGGGTGACCAACGTGTGTATTTGCATGTGCAAAACCAGTAATGAAAAACAACTGGTGCATTACAAACACCTCGGCCAAAGACCGACTGCTTCCCCATTATGTTGCAAATGAAGGGCTTCAGTAAACTCAGCCTGTGAGACTCTGAAATTTTTACAAAGGACTGCAAATTACCTTTAGGATTTGTGCATGTAAATAATTTTTTTTTTTTTTCCGTGACTTGTTCCATCCGACATCTCCCAACCCTGCGCTCGGATGTGAAGATGCAAGGGAGTGTAACTAAGATGGGGGATAGCACTTTAGGTATCCATCAATGTCAAAGGCATATCTGCTCCCTGGGCTGTGTGTCGGTATACCCCGATCTAGGCTACGGTTGGTTATGTAAGAAAAACAAGGGATGAGTCATTTTCCAAAGCCCTACATGAGTTCTATAGAATCCAGCACCACTTCACACAAACTGACTTCAGCAATTAACTTAAGCGCTCAATTCACTTTGACAAGAGCTCATTTTCATATCACTGGTCCATGTAATTATTTACACATTTCCCATTCAATCCCTCTTGTATTCATGTTTTGTTATTTTATATTATTTTTTAGGTTTTTTTCTTCACATTATTATGGTGTACTTGTGACACTACGAATGCTTAGAGGCATTGAGCTGCCAGTAGCTAAGATTTAACAGTTTTGTGTTAATTAAGAAAAATAAAGAAGATTTCTTTTAGCATACACATTCACATTCAGTAATATACATTTTACACACGACACAATTACTTTACATTAACACATATTGGGTATACTGTATAACATCCATTTCATTTAACAAGGGGATTAAACTAATGCTGAAATGCAAGATGCAAATTTAGTTAATACTATTGAAACTATGTCAGTGCATTAGTATTAAATTTCAAAACTGTATAAAAATTAAAATAAAGAGTTGAGTGTCAATTATTTTCCATTAATGTAAGTTGTAAAAACATCTGTCGTGTCACACTATGTTTCAGCAATAACGACAGTGATTCAGGTAAGAAACATTCTCATGACTCAAAGCCCTTCAGACAATACTTCAGACAATAACAAACAATTTTATCTTCTTTCATTTTCCTCAGAGATATCTTGTTAAAGGGAATCCGTTGTAAAAGAAAAAAAAAAGAAAAGAAAAAAAGAAAAAAGAAAAAAAGAAAAAAGGAAAAAAGAGGGTATTTCAGCCCAACGTTTCTTTTTTATTTTACAATGTCCGACGGAAAGACATTTGTTCCTGTTAAGGTTCTGATGTCATTACTATTTCAGTAGGCATGCAGTATTAAACAGTGTTACATAAGTCTAATCAGCAGCACAAGTGAGGCTTCTAGAGACTGCCGGCACGCCAACCGAACTCTCGTCAATCTTTAATTAAGCGCAAGGTGCAGAGTTGATTCATCTGTTCCAGGCAGGAGCTATTTTAAGAGTGCATCGCCCACTCCGAAATCATTCTGGACAAAAAAAAGAGGGACCTTTGCAAAAAGTTTTAAAAATACTTTTTTTTGTGTGTGTGTTGTTTGCAAGACACCATCAAAGTATCAAATGGTCTGAGACATCATTTTACATACTGGAAGTAACAGGCTTCATTTGCTCTTTAATCCCAGAGGTTGGAAAGTGAAATCTGATCATCTGGTATTTGATCAGCTATATGAGAATGGAGTAGACAGGGCTGTAAAAGCTATTGATCTTACAGACACAATCATTTGCCACCAGCAAAATAAAAACAACAACAACAACTTGTCTCAGGACATGATCATGTTATCTCATTTGCAACGTGTAAACTGATCAAAAACTGAGGTATCTGAAATGGGTGAAGGTGTTTTTCAATCGATTTGTTAACAAGAGGGTATCAGAAATCAACCACTAAAGCCATACAGAAAAACACAGTTATGTGACTGGCTGCAATCATCCAGAATGGACTTGTAAATAATCTCAGAGGAGCTGATGGTACAGCTGTTTGTAAACCTGGCCCTCCTAATCAATTAGTTATCGCGGTTAGAATACTCCTTTTACTGTTCCCACCCAAGCAAACTTGTCAATAAAACAGGGCAGGAAACATGAGAAAAACATGTTGGACAACCCCCCCCCCCCCCACCACACACATGCGCGCGCCCAAGAAAACTGAAAAGAAAGCAGTTTAAGGGATGCCTTGAATGACCCTCTTTTAGAATGTTTATCAGTGCCTGTCCTCTATTTCAATTTCCTATTCACATATACAACAAGAAGCCTCAGCATCAGCAAGTTCAGCAGTAGTGTTTTAACAGCAAGAGCCTCCCCTGTTACATCCAAATATTGTGACAATTAAGACAAATATTAAAGTGTGATTGATTGCTCTTGTGGGGAACCATTGAGTTGTTTACCACGGTTCTTTGTGCATCTTCACTATTGGTTATTTTCCATGGGAGGGAAATTAGAATTCACACAGCAAGCTAGAGATAGTTAAAAAAAATCCACACAGCCATGAAGTATGCATACCCTTACTGGCCTGCCTATTTTTGACTGAATCCTTTTATTACTATTATTATTTTTGTGTCTTTTGCTGTTTAGGATTTCTTGAAGAGATTAAACAGAACAAACACTGACAATCATCCAAGCAGAATGTTTCCCGTCCCCAGCGTGTCTCCGTGACGCTGACTTAGGTGGAATATATGAATTTTTACTGTAAAAACGCAGTCACGATATTACACATCACCGAGACTGTCTCTCGTCGCTCGGATGCATCGTAAACAAAAGTTAAAAATAACAAAATCTTTCTCTGTGACAGCACTGTGACTCCTACCACCTCTTGATCAGTATCTAAAAGGTTGATATTATTTAAATATTTCTAATTTTAATGACTCTAAACAATTCTTCGTAGACCTCTTCGTCGCAGTTCTGTCTTGATTCTTATTTTGGTACCACGCTGATTCGTAATTCCCAGGTAAATATTACTGAGAGTGCACAAAGCTCTGACAGTCTCTCAAGCCGTTCACAGCGGCCTGGAAGGTTCTTTAGGTGGCGGTGTAAGATCTGAGGTTACAGACGGAGTGAGACAGAGACATGACTAGACTAACAGAATAACAAGTTCCCAACTCTCTCAACCTAAATGACTTGCAAAAAAAAAAAAAAAAAAAGGAAACATCTTTGATGCAAGCAAAAAAAAAAAAAAAAAAGAAAAAAAAATCACAGAAATGCATACTTCTCTCTAAACTATCTCTACAATGCAAAAGAGAAGACAGTCAAGAACTGAGACCAATGTTAATGCAGACAAGGTGAAGCAGCGGCTGAATGTCTTGATGTAGCACGGCTAGCGTACGTAAAGTAATAATCGTCGACTTTGCTTGGATGTATGTCTGAGGGTGCACTGGTATACGTTTGATAGCTGAAGGAATCACTTGTGTAAGGAAACAGACATGCTCTCCAGGATGGCAGACAGCTGCACTATGCTGGGCATCTTTAATTAGCTGTCATGAACAGATGTTATATGACATGGTCTTTGCTCTGTTTTGGCAGACAATAACTGGGGGTGCTGACATTAGCTGGGATGTCAGTAGACTAAAAGTCTGTGCAAAAGCAGCTACTGTATTGTGTTCAGTAACTGGTTATACGGAGATTGGTTATAATGTGTTGTGCAGATCTGGCCTCTGAATGACTAAAAGGATCAGGCATAGTTGGATCGAAGGGTAGAGTAATTCGCTATGGCAGACGCTATAACAGAGGCTGTCTCTGTGTAGTAAATATCCTGAATTTCTGTCCATTCCCTTCAATTCCCCTCTTAGTCATATCTTTCCATTAACACATGTCTATTAAAAAACCCTGCCAAGGGAATGTTTGAGTACCCCCCCCCCCCCTCCCCCACCCCCTAAAAGAAAATCCGAGGGGAGAATTAATAGAAAATCCATTCTCGGATCTTTTCAGGTCCTCTCAGAGCCTTCAAAATGCAGCCTCATGATTCAAAGAGCCTTTGTTTCGCAATATTCTCCTCTCCCTTGGTCGAAAACAATGAGGTCAAGCGCCGTCGTAAGACCACAGAGAAACCAAAACAAAAGCTGGTATGCTAATTGAAACTACAGTTTTACCTCATCAATATTGCAACTATATTGTGGTACACCGTGAACAGTTTCTCATTTGTTTGCTTCATGTTCCGTCAAAGGCTGTCGTGGATAAAGCTCTCACGCTTTACTTTACATCTTATTTTAGATAGACCAGGAACAAAAGACTCCTAAAGTACAAAAAAGAAGAGAGTTCATTGCTCTGACATGCAACCTCAGCTTATATCATGAGACAGCAACGGCTGTTTTGAGCATATAAATCTCTCTCTCTCTCTCTCTCTCTCTCGCTGTCTCTCTCTCTCTATCTCTCTCTCTCTCCCTCTCTTTCTCTCTTTTTCTCCCTCTCTCTCGTTGTCTTTCCGCTCACTAAGTGTTTTTGCAACAGACTCAAAATGGAAAAAAGGAAGTAAACAAAAATACAATTCCGTCCAAGCAAAACCCACTGTGTTTACCTAAAGAAACCCTTCAGGAAAAGGTTGTGCAATAGCTGCTCCTTTTATTACTTCACTAAGCATAAACCAAGCTTATTCTGACTTGGAATGAGGTGGAGGGTCTTATAAGTGAGACTGAACTCTAGAAGTTACATTTTTCACGGGTTGCTCAATGGATTTGAGGCTTTTTCTGAACAATGGTGCATTCTTGCCTTCAGGGTGAGGATGCAACTCACTTAACGCCGCATTCCGCTTCCCAAAAAACGAGTCCAGTGACCTCTCATCGTGGACAAAAAATTCCTGACATTGGAACGAGCCCTACTGGAGTTGTGGAAGTCCCCCCCAAAAAATCATTTGTAGCAATAAGAAATGAGGGAAGAATAACAGACGAGTGGATGAGAGAGTCATTCTTTGATCAAACAGTCCCATCAAGAGGTTTTTTTTTTTTTTTTTTAGCAATTCAGCCGCAGATGTGTTTGCATCTGAATTTCAGCCAACGTGAAACATTTCCGTTCCTTTGTGTACTTGGCTTTAGAAGTCACCGAGAGAGAGAGAGAGAGAGAGAGAGTGAGAGAGAGAGAGAGAGAGATTGCATTCAGATGTTAACGAAAATAGGCTGAGAAGGGACGGGGGCGGCGGAGAGAGGGAACTGACAGACGAGTCTGATAGAGTGAGAAACGGAGTGCAGTCACACAGCGGCGGGGCCCTGTAATGTAAAGTTCCCATACTTCAAGTGAGGGGGTGGCGGCGCCGCCGCGGAGCTCTCTCGGGGGAAGAGGGAAAAACGGGTAAACCAATCATGTGATTCTCCCTGTAGGTGTGATTATGTCCGTGGGAGGGCTGTCTAACAAATTCTGAGCCCCCCCCCCTCCTCCTCCCCGCCCGCCTTTTTTTTATACCTTCATTTCATGTTCGCAAAAATCTTTCGAGCAACACCTTTCATGCTAAGGGTGCTCTTATTTTCACTCCATTCCACGATGGTAACAGACAGAATTTCTAACTGATGCGTTAAACAAGATGAAGTTGTTTGAGGTTAGGAAGGATTTGCATTAAATTGTTCCTCTTTACATCATTTCAAAAGGTTTTCTTTTTTTTTTTTAGGATTACAAAACTACAGCCTTTGAAATCTTAAGGGAGACCCTGCAAGAAGCCTCATTTTGTCTAATGTGAGACCTTATGCTGTTACTTCCTCTGTGTTTGAAATGCTTCACCAAGCCAAAACCGCCATGAATTCTCGCTCATATTTCGGTCCAACATAAACTAAGCTCAAAACGCATCAGGGGGACTCCGTACTGACCACTCTTTCCGGTGAGTGGTTGAGGAGTTGAGAGGAGAGCAAAAGTAGGAGGAGTAGAGGGATGCCTCCTAGGCTTGTGGTGACAGTTCAGTTCGTCAGGCATGCGAGGGCCAAGGAGGGCCCGTCAGCGACCGGAGGTCCCTTGGCATGCGTGACAACACACAATGCCCACGTGTGGAGACCAGAGGCAGGTGATGAAGAGAGGGAGCGCTATCTGGTGTCTGAGGTACTTATCTCGGCGAGTCACGCGGGGGCTGCACGCCAGAGATGAGACGCCTCCGAAGGCGGCGAACGAGCTGGGAGAACGACAGGCCGCGGCAGGTGTCCCTCTCATCCCCCGTGAGGCCGCCGCGTTATGAAGTCTCAAAGGAAAATGTCAGAAACGGAGCTGTTTTTTTTTTTTTCCTCCTTCATTGTTCTCTATCTGGAAGTCACAGTGACTATGCAACCAAAGGCTTATGTGTACCAGCTTGTTCTAAGTGCAGAAAAAAAACCACACTCACACTTTAAAGTTGTAACAGAATCATCCAGTCAGGTTTACACTGTTGTCCTTATAGTACAGTTTTGTTCTGTTGCACAAAGAAAGAGGAAGGCAAATAGGAAAATAATTAATGTATGACTCTGTAGAATCGTGTTTATTTAAACTGAAGCAATCTTTGGATACAAGAGTCGTGCTGGAGCTAGGATAGAGTCATAAGACTGACTTTCACTCCTATACTGGAAGAAAGGGAACAGAGGGAGGGAGAGGGGGGAGGGAGAGAGAGAGAGAGAGAGAGGAAACATTCTTGCAAAATAAGTAAATCTTGGTCTTGCAGGATCTGACTGAGATGTTTGCAGTGTCCAGTCTCTGTGCCAAAGACCTCAGGCTGACCACACTGGTTTCCTCCTTCTCTCTCTCTCTCTTACGTGCGCACACACACACACACACAGGCGAAACACTGAGCCAGCTATGATCTCAACCTCTCCTCTCTGAGGCTCATACACTCCATTCCTCTGTGCCATATTTTTCTACCATTCACACATTATCATCATCATCATCATTGTGTTTTTTTTTAAATGTGACTGAATACGACCAAAGCTCCATTTCATCATTTTAAAGACACAATATAGCCAAAGCATCTGAAATGAAAATCATATGAGTGCGTATCTATATTAACACCTGTATGTATATCCATGACTATAACTATCGGAAATCAGACCTGGACACAGTTTATTGTAGTTTATTGTCACATGTAACAAACGGAAAAGTCAATATGGCCTCATTTGGCAATGTTTTATATGACACATCGCGGTGAATGCTGGCTCCGCCTCCTCCTCCTCCAGTGGGTCTGACCTAGATTCCCCCTTGCTGGACCATTTCTCAGGTTGTCTTTACCCAGTCTGGGTCTGGTGTTCTTCAACACAAGTACCTAAAAATACCGGCATCTGCTTTTTATCCAGTTTTTCTGCCCTAAGTGTCCCCCTATTCATTGCCATGTTGTTGGCATACTAATATGTTTAGCTTTCTCACTGCATAGATATCGAAGGACAATTTTTTTGTGTGTGTGTGTGTGTGTGGGGGGGGGGGGGGGGGTAGTGCACTGGTGATGAAAACACTTTTTTTTTTCTAAAAAAGTAACATTCACAGTTACTGAAGCAGTTCTTGAAGTGGTAATGGAATAACTGTATTCAGAAGGGTGCTAGTCCAGAATTTTATTGGAGTGAGCATCATGCACTTGAGACTTGACTCCGAGGAACCAGAGATTCGATCAGGGTAGCCCAGGTGCAGAGTCAGGAGTCACCTTTGAACAGGCAGCGGCAGAAACATCAGCAATCAGACTCCCAATAGTAGGTGCCTCTCTGAGGGCACAGAGACTAAGGGCGAAAGAGTCACCCAGCGAGAAGAGTGTACACACCCATCCCCACCCCCCCCACGCAAGGAACAGCGTGACCCCCGATTACTCATCCGTGTTCTTTGAGAGGATATGTAACTGTTAATACATCTCTCAGCAGTTTGTGAGCATAAAGCACGTAAGAGAGAGAGAGAGAGAGAGAGAAAGAGAAAATGAGAAATAGAGAAAGAATTTGAGTGTGTGAGAAAGAGAGAGAGAGAGAGAGAGAGAGAGAGAGAGAAAGAGAAAATGAGAAATAGAGAAAGAATTTGAGTGTGTGAGAAAGAGAGAGAGAGAGAGAGAGAGAGAGAGAGAGAGAGAGAAAGAGAAAGAGAGAGAGAGAGAGAGAGAGAGAGGGAGAGAGAGCTCAGCTTTAAAATGTACTCCTGTTTCCTAAACTGACCTGTGTATTTATA
Source organism: Chanos chanos (assembly GCF_902362185.1). Lineage (NCBI taxonomy): Eukaryota > Metazoa > Chordata > Actinopteri > Gonorynchiformes > Chanidae > Chanos > Chanos chanos. Next base: position 32,605,567 of record NC_044501.1, on the reverse strand, counting down.
CATTTAACGGGTTGCACATAACCCATGTTGGAACAACGCTACGGCAACGTGTTGCTCGCTGTTCTCATGTAGCACCTGCTGTCTGAAGCAGGTCCATGTATCTTCATTAACATGTACGGGTTCCCGGGGGAGACCTTTCAAAGCTGAAAGCCAAGCCTGCCTCTGTACGAACAGAGCTTCTTTTCAAAATGGCAGGATGTCTTTATGAGTTATACTCCACCAACCAGGGTCTAATGCAAATCCCTAACCATGAAAGGAATACGTGTTTACAGTGGAAGCTGGTCCACAGGTTCACACAGTGCAATGATCTGTCATGAGGGGAAAAGAAGAGAGGTGGTAATGACCTGGGGAAACCATCCGTACGACGCGTTAAACATTAAAAAAAAAAAAAAAAAAAAGGGGGAAAAAAAAATGAGGGCAACCTTTCAACTCATTAGCTTGGCTTTGACGTAACTAGGACATATTTCAAGCCGAGATGAATGTACTTCAACAACAGACCACTCTTTTCACAGATATGGTTTATACTTCTGCAATATCAGACCCGTATTAAAATAGTCCTATAAAACACTAACTAAAAAAAAAGGTGCATTTTATGAGTACGCCATAAATATATATAATATCTGGGTGTATAAAATCCAAAATATGAATATTTGAATAGCATTGAATGAAGCAGTGAGACAGTATGTGTCCAGAGAGACCTGCTCTGGTTTCCGAGTGATGTAAATGACCGTGGTATGGCCGATGGTCTTGCCACCTTGGGTGACCCCGCCGGACTGAAACAAACATCCTGTCCCCTGACATTTGAGCAGAGAGGTAGTGACCCAAACATAGGACGGCCCCCCCCACACAGACTTCCAAATTATTCATGCTGCTAGCATTTACAGCGCACATGCTACTCTTCCGATCCTCCTTTTCATGTTCCGCCGGGGCCGGCGACGGGAGAGAGCCGCCGTCGTTATGAAAGTTCAGGACAATGGAACCAGTATCTCCACGTCTCAAGATTCAGCTAACGTAGCCTCCTCAGATAATGGAGTGCCGTGGTTGGTCAGCCTTTACTTTTTTTCCCTCTTTTTTCTTTTCTTTTTTTTTTTTACTACCGTTGCTTCCGCAGTTATTTTGATTTATTTATTTCAAAAATGTGTCTCATTTAATGTCTGCTCTTTCTTGGAAGGTATATCTGAATCCATAAATCAGATTTTTTCTACATTTGTTCTAAATCAAATACAGATGCATGAGAACGTTCTAGAAATGCACTTACTACTGTGCAGCTTTTTTCCACCTGAAAAAAAAAAAATATGATTACGACATTGGATGCTCGGTCCAATTCAAAATATTTACCGATGTTCAATATTGGTGCTTTAATAGAAAAATTCTCATGGAGACAAAGGCAAAACCCGAAATGGAACGAGCAACAGTTAAAGGTCTAGTAACTGTTTCACTTATAAACAGATGTTCTATTGGTCCAAAACTATGAGGCATTGTTTTAAATGTGAATCAGACTAAAACGTTTATGACCTTCAAGATGCAGTGTGATTCATTTTTAAATGTCTATTTAATGAGAGAAATGCACAATAATTCATAATTGGGGGTTGAGAGAGCCCTTATACCAAGCAGAGACATCTCTTGGTTGCATGGTTAAAAAAATTCAACCTAATTAAATTCCCAAAGTCAGGAAATGACACTGCATTCGTAACAGGTGAGGTAGGCAATCAGTTCCTCAGCTTCTTCAGGGGACGTGTGGAGGGTCGAAGGTCGCGTGACCCGTGAGCGAAAGCGCAGTCTTCAGAGGGCAGTGGACATCCCTGGGGATGGTGAGTATGGAACCAACACAGCCGGGTTTTCACAGCCCCCGCAGTCAGAGGTTTCCGCTTGGACTCCTCTCTCCTGTCTGACCCTCTGACCTCCACTCTCCAGTCTCGAATACGAACCCGGCCACTCTCCACTGTACACACACAGAGAGAGAGAGAGAGAGAGAGAGAGAGAGAGAGAGAGAGAGAGAGAGAAAGAGAAGAGATATACATGGTTTAGTGGTAACAGGAGATCCACTGTAGTTGGTGCACTGAGCATAGTGTGTTATTTGATGGGCTGCATTTTGCTTTTCACATTCTAGCCAAAGCATATGTGTGTATACCAAAAGGATTTTCATTCATCTTCCCAAAAACTGTGTTCTAAGGTGCACTCAGTTTTTTTTTTTTTTTTTTTTTTTTTTTTTAAACCATCACTTTCTCTCTGCTTGGTTTCACTTTTGCTTTGAAGGACAGCTTTGAAAAGCCTTTGTACATAATTACATCACCTTCAATACAAGCCAACTAATTGGTCTGACATCCCTTTTCTCTGACCTTAATCAAAATGAACCTCTATAACAAACATGCTGCAATATTTGCCACAGTACTGTACGTTCTCTATGTCTGGTACAACTGCAAAAATATCTCTGGCATGTGTTTTTCCACAAAAAATACACGCACATCAAACGATAAGCAATTATTGTTTGTTACAAAAAAAAAATAAATAAAAAAAACATTAACCATAACAACAATGGGTTCAATGGAAAGCCTGCAGAAGCATCACTTACCCCTGAACACCTGATGGTTGTTTTTCAGAAGGGTCTGGAGACCACCACACTCCTTCTTCAGTGTCTGCAAAGTAGGCTGGTCCAACAGCTCAGCAACCTCCCTGATGGACAGACTACCTAAGAAACAGAGAGAGAGAGAGATGTCCTTTTCTTGACCTCACACATTTGAATCATTAAGCATGTCTGGAAAACACAGTTGCACAAACCATGCATTCCAACCATTTTAAATCATTCACGAAAAAAAACCCCAAAACAAAACATTGGGACAAAAATACAGCAAAAGATCCGAATCCACAGTATATGTGGTTGACCGAACAGTGACCGTGAATCTTCATTAACAGCCGTGGACAGAGAGACAGTGATGTCATGCAGGCAGAGCTAATGATGTAATCACCGTGTGGTCTTTCCTTGATGTTTGAGAGTGTCACTAACAAACAGCATGGATGTGAAACAAGGGGCTTTTCTCTCTCTCTAAGGTCTTACTTCCTCTTGCAAAGCAGCGGCCAGTCACCTGCTGTTTCAAACGCACTTCTTCTCCAATCAAAGACAGCCCGATTGGCATTCACACACACACACACACACACACACACACACACACACAGAGGACTAATTACACACCACCAGAGGGGACGCGGCCGAGCGTCTTAAACGTCACGTAGAGGGGTTTACTTTCTGTGAAGCTGGAGCCGTGGTGAGTGCTGGACTCCGAGAACCCGCTAGATTTCCCAGCGGGCGTTTTAAAAATCGGAGGCGGCGACTTCAGTCTCCTCCGTTTCCTGACGGACCCTTTCAGATGACGAGGCCTCTCATGAGAGAGAGAGAGAGTGAAAGAGAGAGAGAGAGAGGGACAAGCTCGAGCGAACGCGGCCATTTCTGGTACCTTAGGTAATGTAAACTGACTGCCAATGCCACTCATCTCTCTCCAGCCACCGAAGGCTGAGAAATTAATTATGGGCCTATGGAGTCAAAAGACTGAGAGTGATTTCAGAGAAAATCACAGTCAGCTGCCCCCCCCCCCTCCCTCCTGACCAAAGCCAGTGATAATTACCACCAGTACTTCTGCAAAGGCTTGTACACAATAAGTGACAGTTGTACAAAGAAGGTGGTTATTCTTTGTTTGTCTGGAAACTACTGCATCAATCCGGATCAAATAAAGTCACTGAAGGTTAGATTTGAGACTAGGGAGACAAGACCAGATCACAGTGTTACTACAGTCCTTTTCATTTGGAAAATGTTCACTTCCAAATGTTTGTCATCGTAACCATTACCTATAATAAATACATCTAGTACATATATAAATAGAGGCGATAGCTTTTCTTTCCCAGAAGGCAGGACCACTGAATTGGACAAGTTGCCATGACGACGAGGAGCAGCCCCACGGTCTGTAGGACCTATTGTTCTGTGTAGTTTCTCTTCCTGATGGTGGTGGGCGAACCCAACCGTGAGCCGCTCTGACCTTAAAGTTCACAGCCTGAACGACTCCGTGAAGGTCAGCGAAGGATTCCGGTACCTTCTCTCCGCAGTGAGGGGAGAAAACACTAATGGCAAACACGCAGCCAATTTCGAATAAGGTTTGCAGGAGTGTTTCTAAAAAGGCAAACATTACTGGGAGGAGTTTGTCTGTCTGGAGAATGTCTGCACACTGACATCTGCCAGGAAAACACAATAAATACGTTTCTTTCTGTGGCTTGTTAAAAATCCATCAGCTAAATCGAGCCAGGACCAGGAAACAAAAAACTCAAGTCAAGTCTGACACGTTATAAACAACACTCGACGAAATCCCCCTTTAAAAAAAAAAAAGCAAAAAAGCAAATGAAGAGCGAAGGAATGAGTGCTACCGACTGTCTGGTCTCTTCGGTGAACAGATAGCCACAGTGTGAGATATAACCGAGCAGACAGTGGCCTGGATTCGCTGACGCCAGACGCACAGAGGATCTGCTCTGCTAATACAATATCAATAGCCCATTTAGATCTGCCCTTTAGAACGAATACAGCAAATGGGGATTTATGGCTGAGGGCTTCACAGAATTAACAATGCTATCAGATCCTACCTTCTAACATTAGAACTCACCTGATTAGCTACTGTGTCTTTTTCTTGCTGTCTAAACATTTACGGATAGATATTACATCACTTGTCACTTTACCATTATCCTCAATGTGGATCACAGTGTACTTGAAGTTATGTTAAAACGTGCTGAAATTTAAATGCTATTTGACTTTAGGTGACACTCTGAAGGTGTCACATAATCAAAGGGTGATTGTTCGGTATTTAGTACTGTTTAACGTTTGTTTTCTTTGTCTTTCATTTCATCTTGTTCATTTGAACTCCACTGTACAAGCACTATGCGTTTCCGGTCATTTCCCTGGCATTCTTTGTATGATGTTTCGGTTAAACAGGATACATCATCATCATAGTACAAAGATAACTGACTAGTGTGTACTACGATTACACCCAGTACCACATACAGAAATGAGTTAACAAGTGTCTTCTTAAACTAATCTAATCCTGGTGTGTAGTGGAGTTATGATTCTATTATTGGGAGTCCTAACCTCACCCACAATAGCTCTCTTAAAAGCATGACATTCGAAAGAACTTCTTGAAATACCTCCACACAAATAAAACTCATGCATAAAACATAATGATAGTGCATAATTCATACAACCATCTATATTCCCATTCTCCGCGGAGGGCAACTGTCTCTCTTTTACCTCCTCATCATTTCTCTCTCTCTCTTTCTTTCTTTCTTTCTTTCTCTCTCCCCCTCTCGCTTTCTCTCTCGCTCGCTCTGAATCGTGAATTTCATCCATTGTGTCTCACTCTTTGTGTGGGCTCTAATTGCAGAGGAGGCCCAGCAGAGAAAGTGACAGAGAGAAAGAGAGAGAGAGAGAGAGAGAGAGAGAGAGAGAGAGAGAGAGAGAGAGAGAGAGAGAGAGAGTGTATGTGTGTATGCACCTTGTGTGGTACAGCGAGGTGCTGGCAGAGGATAAAAAGTCCCGGGGTTCAAAGCGAGGTCATCTGGTGTCACCGCAGGCCGTAATCTACTCATACTGGGAAACTAAACCAGCATTCATGTAGCTGTAATTTCCATAAAGCCTGCCTTAAGAGCTTGGGAAATGTCTCTCTGTACATCTATACATAATTTATCAATAAAAAAAAAAAAAATGTCTATAGCTCCTTCAACATTAATTAAACATGCACCAATGATTTATTCAATAGAAGATCAAAATTTATCTCCGTAGTGTTCTGTAAATGAATATAGTTTACCGTGACAAATCTAATTTTTTAACTCAATATTTAAGTACTCTTTTCTGCATTGGACCAGAACAGCAGATTAATCCGTTTCTCTTTCAGATGCAGTTAGTATCATATTTTTTTTTTTCCCCAATAATGCTGGACGGCATTTCTCAGTTCAAGCAAATTTCTGATTTACCGATGAGCGTCAGTTTTTAATTTATAGATTTGGATTGGATTTGACACAGATGTTAACGATTACAGCTAATCAAGGCCAGTGAATGTGCAGTTTTGTTGGCAGGGACACAGAGGACTGTTGACCAGGTGAACTGGAAGCGATAATGTGATCGCGTATGCTTCTTGTTTTCCTTTATGCTGTGATGTGTATTCTGCATACTGCACAATAAAATGAATATTAATGCGCAAACGCAGCATCTCGGACGCTTCAGAAAGGATGAAAAAGATGACGAGTTCATGGATAAGAATGTGGGATCTGAAGGTTGTCTTTAAATGAATGTAAATGGATTCAAACTATGGCTTATTTTCCTGGCTTCCTTGATTGGGTTTCATTTTCTTTCAAAGTCAATGTCTGAACAGAGAAATAGACAAATACAAATATATTAAAAAAAAAAAAAAAAAAAAAAAAAAAAAAAAAAAAAAAGCTAACAATACTGTTGACCGCCTGTTAAAGCAAATAGCCAAGTGTCTTTAGCCTATCCACTGGTGAGTCATTTTTGGCCAATCAAAAGAAGTAAATGACAAGGGAGCGTTGGCATTTGAGCGTTGACATTTCTGTGCCCGTTATGTTTCGCATCATAAATCAGAAGCAAAAATATGAAATGCAAATCTATTATGCAAAACTATTACTCAGATTAATATCAGTGTGTATGCGCTGCCACGACCTGTTGCTTTCTCCTTTAATCAGTTTTAAATCTTTCTTTTTTTAGACCAGTCTTCTTTGATTTCCGTCAACCGGCCCGCGACTACTCCGCGACTTTGGTGTAATTTTCTGTGACGACCACCAAAGACCTCAGCGTGACTCACCACTCCCCGAAAATAGCTAGCGGCCTATCATTCTCCTTACCTCCCGTGTTCCAAGCGTCTGCACCTCTCTCCTCTTCTGTCTTCTCCGTCTCCTCTCCACTAAGCTCTAACAGAGCATTTGCCACCCGTAAAACCACGGCGCTGATGAAGTCTCGGGGCAAGGCTGCACAGTTCCTCACGGATTCGACCTTCTCTCGTGGTTGGAAACCACTTCCCCAGTTGCTCCCGGGGCTCAGGTCTTCCTGTCCGTCACCATCTCTGTGGTGATTACACCCGTTTGGGATATTATGGGTGATATGGTTAGTTGTCGCCGTACTTGCGGCGCAAACCTGTCGTCCTCTGATGTAGCACGCTCTTCTGTTCTCGGCTAGGGCCTCGTCCGGCTCTCTGTAGCTTCTGCTCGACCCAATCAGACACACCTGAAACAAAGCACGACACAACTGATTCAGACGTCTTCAAAAGATGTCAAATTCATAAAGGCTTTAAAGAAACCGTGTTAGCATTCGTACTTCTTTACAACACACTTTTGCTGCTCTTATGTTTTTTTTTTATTTTTTGCTATGTTCAAATTAGCAGTTAGCAGAACATGCTTTGTTAAGTGAATGCTGTCTGGGATGTGTGGTTGGGCGTACCCGTTTGGTAGAAGGAATTCTCAGGCAGTCTTCTTCTGTGTTGAAGCCACACGCTGTGCTCACCTCAGAGATGAAATCTATGTACTCTCTATACTGAGTCTTCTTACAGTGCCTGCGCTGATACTTCACATAGAAGTCAAAGAAACAGCAGGGAAGCACAAAGTAGCGGCAAGAATAAGAAGACCTGGAATAAAGGAAAGCGAAATGAGAGATATGAATGTCAGCAATATACAGTCAGCATTGAAATGCATGCAGACATTTAGAAAACTGTTGAATGTGAATGTTTAAAAAAAAACCCCAAAAAACCTATCATCTCTCCAAAGTGCCTGATGTATAGGCTAAACGGGCTAATTTAGACACACAAACCACTGCAATCCCACCTACTTTTGCATTCATACTGGCTCATAGCTGACCTCAAACGGACATCAAGTGGCTTAAGAAAGCAACTCTCTGACTATTCCTCATTTGTCTTCCCTGCTGAAGTATACCATGTTTAGATTTCCAAGCCTTTTGAAATTCTGGGTTAGCGGCTAACAGTGTAAGAATGTGATGTGTTTCTGCGCGACGGTAATGGCAGTGTCATATTTACATATTGCTTTTCTGTTAAAAACAAATCTCTGCAGTCCATTTCCTATAAACAAATGCTGCATAGCTTTCAGCTGAGGTCAGATCCTTTGGTCTAATCAACAGCACATGCAAATGTCTTTGACAACATGGAAATCAGAAGCTGTGAGCCTCAGCCTGTCTCAGGCAAAACTAATTCAAACCAAGACAGAGAGCCAAAGCACAATAAACAGCCAAGTTTCAACTAAAGAGTCAAGCTCAACACCTCCACCCAGTGTTAGGTAAAGCAACAGGCTAAACAGCACTGTCTACGTACTTTCCCTCTGCAACTGATCTGGGACCAGCTACACTAACTTCAGCCCTTACTTTTTTCATTCTAACCTTTAGAGCCTACACTGATCCTGGACCATTATAAATGACTGTTCGCAGTCCTCCTCCTGCCTCATCTAAAGGAGATCAGGTGGCTCTTCAGAGCTGTTGTTAAATTGCCTCCACCGACGACTTGCCTGGCTGCAATAACAGGGATCCACGGTGTGAGTTCGTCCGAGTGGTTTCCAATCAGCCAGTCTGTGCCAGGGAACAGAAAGCTATCGCTGGGTGTGATTGCGGTTTCCTGAAATAGAGCATGGGTCCCACTACATTTCATTATCATTGGCTAAGAGTGTAATGACATTCAGGTTTGTTCCTCTTCAACTGAAACCCTGCTGATCCACCTTGATGGTCTAATCATCATTTCATATTTCAGGGGATTTAATGAATCTTGGCTCCCATAACTTTGGACGAAAATGTGATGCTATGACTAAGCTTGATAGCACATGTGATGTTAATTAAAAGATCAAAAGACAGCCAGAGATATATGTCTAAACGGTCTGGTAAGTTGTAACGTTTGACAAAATCAAAAACCGGAATATGACAAACTAAAAACTGAGACTTCTGCATGTTTTCAGGAACCGAACCTGCATTTTCTATACCTAACAAGTCACAGGAAGTTATCTGGTGCATACAGACGCATTGCGAGTTTTAGCGATGTTAAAATGCCACTGGGACTCCACTGGCACACCACGGCCCAACTTTAAAAGCACAGAGTTTCCCAGTGGGCATGGCACTGGTTCACCCCGGCACCTCCATTCACAGACGATTTCTATCAATAATTCATGCAGCGGAATGCCAGGAAGTGTATTTTAGGGTAAACGTTTCAGACAGTGTACATACTGGAAAAGTGCGGTTTGGACTGAAACAGGAAGCTGACCCAAATAGTTTGTGACGACTTTCACATGTCAGAACATATCATACCGAGATGGCATAGACAAGATCTGACTATATACTGTAGCTTCAGCACATCAGATGTGGAGTCCAGCAAAACAATGAGTAGCAAAACACATAGAATCTTACTATCAAGAGAATAATGTATTAAAAAAAAATCTATATTTTGGATTTTATTCTTAATATTCCAAACAATACTCCTACATCACACGTAGCTCTTTGTCTGAACATTCAGAGAAACTCATTTCTGAGAGCTCCATTAAAAAAAATGATCAGAAGTTCTAGTTTTTGCCTGTAAGATGAAATGAATGGACGGATTCAATATTATTTTGTCACTGTATAAGACAAGAGGTGTCTTACCTCTAAGTGTGTATCTGGGCCGTACATGTCCCAGATTTTCCTTTTACGGACATCAATACCCTTTCCAGGATGCTGAAAAACAAGAGTGCGTGACAGCTTGGTCAACAGCCTCAGTCAATTTAATCAGCACAGAACACAGGGTACATCATGACCGGCCGCGTGCAATTCCATTTTAGCATCAGCGTGTGCGGAGCTCAGATTTCTGATTACTCGTAAGATTGAATGGTCAAGAACAACAGGAAGGGGGTTTTGCATTGGCCATTAGCTTTGTAAGCTGCTCTTCACTGTATCATCGATTGAACACCATGAATATTAGTTAATGAAAAAGAAAAAAAAAAAGCTCCTTTTCAAAAGGTTTGGTTTTTCTCCCGCTTGTAGAACGCGGTGTACTCAGTCAATAAGGCGGCAAATGGGCGGCTCCACCTACGCCCTCGTTGGTCAGAATGTGAACGAGGAGGCCGTTTCCACAGCCGAGATCGACGAAGGACTGTTTGGATGTCGCGCCCTTCTGCATACGCTCCTCACCCCACAACACCTAGGCAACCGTACAAAGAGCCGGCGTCAAAAAACGTTCACTTAATTGACACTGCATTTATGTATTACCGGACACCCTGCTTACAGATTATTACTCTCATTTGCTCACACTTTTTTTTTTTTAACTTGTTCTTTTTTTTTAAACTGAAACTGTCTTTTGCACCGTCGGACAGTATTGTCTGGATTACACACGATTTATCAGCATAAGAAATGTTAATACAGGAATATAATAATAATCTTCTATAATAATCTGGTCAAAGGCCAAAAAGAGGGTCAACACTTACAAGGAGATATGTAGCGATGGCGACATCCTCAAAAACAAATTTCTCTGGATCAGTCACTTCAGGCCAGACCTTGAATAAAGAGCTGCATGTCAAAAATGGATGCATCTTAAATGGTCCCAAGACTAAACGGTGTGGTAGAGATGGGGAAGATTTTGGAAGAGAAATCTGCGATTTTAAAATGAATACAAGTATAGGGGGTTTAAGAAGACTGACATTTTTGAAACACATTATCTTATATTCATATTATTTAATGATTTATATTTTATAAATTAAATTGCTATTCAGTACAAATTAAATGGCCATGCATGCTATTTAGCATACACAGAGTGATTTCTCTGCCATTATGTGTTGGATTTTCAAAAAAAAAAAAAAAAATTTAGGGAACATTTTGCAGTTTTGCTCAAAAGCATCTAGTGGGACCCTGCACATACTCACTTCCACACTGTACAACCCTTAACATCCCAAAGCAAGTCCTTACCTTAACCATTTCTTTGTACTTGTCTTTCAGTTTTTGGTACAAAAGGCTGTACTTGTCCACAGGGATCAGAGAGAGCGTACTTTTAAATTCACTGGTCTTGCTCTCTGTCGCCCAGCGTGTTAGCTTGGGCAAGAGCTCTCTCTCCAACCAGGTGAGTTTAGGATAGGCCACTCCATCAGAATACCACTCTTCAGGCCTCTGGACGTTAAATGACATCACCCTAACCGTAACAGCGATGTAAAACAGAAAGCCATACAGTAGTTTTCAACAATACTCCTCAAACCAAGTATCCAGAAAGACGACAGGAAAGTTCAGCACTTACTAAGTCTAGCAACTTATTTCTCTCGCACCATATCACGGACACAGTATAGGACGTTTTCATTGCTCACATATCAGTTTACAGTGCTACACTAGATTCTGTTGAACATTTAAACACAAACTCACCATTCCTCCGTATTTTCAAGGTGCAGCTGGATTTGGTAAAAGTTAGTATTCCTAAGAATATGACCCTCTGCATTCTGTTCAAACGGCAGAAAGGTCACTGCTTGTCGAGCAATATCTGAAAATGACAGAGTGAAGCCAGATACATCAATGACGAGCTAAAATCATGTTCAGAACACAACAAATTATTTTTATTATTTGTCAGTACATTCAACTGCGTAAAAGCTCTCTCGCACCTTTGACTACAATGTCTTTGTACAGATTCTCCCCACCGGTATTAACCTTAGGGATAATTGTTCTAATTGCAACACACCAACGTCCTGCCGTCTCGTGGTCTTCATCAGTACCAGCTTGCAAGAAAGACAGAGCCTCGGTCCATTCCTGAATGCCACTGCATGTGAGATCGCATAAATGTTTTTCAAGCTCTTCAGTATCCACGTTCTTGTCTTCTGTCTCTTTTACTCCACACAGCCGTTTGTTCAGAACGTGTGGTTTCTTTATCCATACTTCAACAGCTGACCAGAATCCCTCTGGTAGGACCTTACATCTGTCTGTGAACTTCACTTCAAATACTTTTGACATTATTTAAGTGAACCAAAAAAAGGCAACATCGTTTTAACAACACATATGTCAATGTCACAATTCCCAACTTTCTTAATTTACAAGCTATTTGTCACGTTTGTTACAGGAGCCACACAACTTGCTTGCGAAGACAAATCAAAGTAAAAGTCATTGTATGAAACGTCCTGGATATGCTGAGTATACTGTATATATTCACTAATAATAAATTAAATAAATGTTTCGTTTATTTATATTTATTTATAATTCATTAAAATACTGTAAATGTATCCTATTTGTATGTCATATAAGAATGATGTTTTTCGAATAAAAGGCATGACACATATTTAGAACTATTATTTTGTTCATAGCACAGAGAAGCATTTCCGCTGTCGAAGTGCTTTCACCTTTCACCTCAGCGTTGGGCCTTCCTCTTCCGTTTACGGTGATAGCAGGTATGGCGGATTTACTCTCTGCTGTAAAAATTGCTTGTATTATCCATCCCAATCTGCCTTGATATTTATAGTTATTGCTCCTAGTGTGAAAAATATATTTGACTATATCATCCATAAATTTATGTCTGTGAATATTTATTTAAATTTCGGTTTGATTGTGTAGTTTTGGTCAATGCTTCTGTTCACACTGAAATGCTAGCTAAGTCCCATTGAGCGGTGGGCACTGGAAACAAGATAGAAAGCGCTTTATAAACTGATTAGTTAGGCGTAATTGTATGAGGTTAGTTGTTCTGGCTGAAGTAGCTTTTTTATACGTAATACCTTAAGAGAACCTATCTGCTCAAATAAATCATTGAAGTGTGGTGTAACTGAGGTTGCTAACACGTACAAGTTACCGACAGTAAATGAAGATATGACTTTGAATTGTTGCAGGTTTCAAGATGGTTCAACGCCTGACTTACCGTCGTAGGCTGTCCTACAACACCGCCTCAAACAAAACCAGACTGTAAGTGTGAATTTTACCGATTGTACAAAAAGTTATCATTACTTTTGGACCAAATGATGTCAATTCGGGTTGTGATATCCTACTGGGATTTCAAGCTACAAGTTTAAGTTCCTGTGTAGTGCTTATCAGCAGCAAACTCTTTATGCAAAAGTAAAATAAACGTTTTTGCTTTCAGCTCTCGGACACCAGGTAACCGTGTTGTGTACCTGTACACCAAGAAGACTGGCAAGGCACCCAAGTCAGCATGCGGAATCTGCCCTGGTAGACTGCGTGGTGTAAGTGTTTTGTTATGATTAATTAGCCCTCACTTTTCACATGTCAGATGAGACACTAATGAAATTGCTGGTTGTGTTAATACAATGCTATGATGAGCAGTAGTGCTTCGTTTTGCTGGTTTCATTCAGTACTGTGAAACTGGGTTGAAGCAGCATATGTGGGTTTTTGTTAATATTCAGGTCAACAGTATAGCATATGGTTTAAGTGACTGGTGTTTTACTTCCCAGATTTTGTGTGGCAGATACACTGTGAACTAAGTGGTGTTTGTGATGTTGAACATCATGGCTAATGTTACCATAGTCAGTCCGATTGTATAACATCTGCTCCTTGCACTTGCTTCAGTTCATTGGACCCATTTATCCTGAATGTGCAGTTCCCAGTTAATGTGAACGTATATGTTTTTGGTTGTGTAATAGATCCGAGCCGTGAGACCACAAGTCCTGATGAGGCTCTCAAAGACCAAGAAACATGTGAGCAGGGCATACGGTGGTGCCATGTGTGCCAAATGTGTGCGTGACAGGTAAGAGATTTGACACTATTAAACAGCACATCAGTGCAATTGGACTCCTCTTATTGTGTATTTATGTGACAGTGCAAAGATGCCCACGCCACTTTTGTAGCCTGTGCCTTGTCTGACAGTGTACGGCCAGCAATGTGTAATGTCATTGATGTGAACCTCCTTGCTGTTGACTGACTGTGTTGGGTGGGACTGACCTGAACTGATGTGTAGACCTTGACTTGGATCTGCCTGTTGTCAGTAACCCCTAGCAACAGCAGAATTTGTCTGTCTTCATATCAGGTGCACTGCTCTGCAGTTAATGTATTTTGTTTGGTGGGTTGCAGTACATGTGATGTGTGCTATTGATTTATTTTTTTTTGCTTGCTACTAATCGCCATAATTACAATTAGTTGTTGATTCATAAGACTTTTTAATAACTCATATTGGAAAAAAGGAGTCTTCTTTGCTTGGAATTGCTCATCATTCATGTAGCCTTCAAAATGGACTGTACCGACTGTAGTGACCAGAAGTGTACTGTGGATTCACTTATTGAACATTAAACAGCATAGTGCACAAAAAGACTAGAAAACTTGGTCATGTGATTCCTCTATACTTGTGGTGTAAAATTCATGTGTTTGATTGGATCGCTTGCATAATTTTTGGATGATCTGAACTACTGAAGTGCTAACAGTGTGTCTCCTTTTCCTTCTGTAGGATCAAGCGTGCTTTCCTCATTGAGGAGCAGAAGATCGTTGTCAAGGTGCTCAAGGCCCAGGCACAGAGCCAGAAGACAAAGTAAATGTAAATTTGTATTGCCGGAATAAAAGGTTTTGGAAACTATTACCGTCTCTTGTTAGTGTTTTAAAGCTTTAAAGAAACTTGGTCCAATCACATTGTTGAAAAAGCTTTCATCTCTTGTTAGTATCGACTTCAGCGCGAGACACTTTGATAATGTGTTGATGCCATTTTGCTTTTACCTCTCCAGCCTGTAGTTAGATGAGTGCTGATAACATTTAAGTTGCTATTTAAGTTTTCAACTCTAGAGATTTCCCTCACTGACATTCTTACGTTTTAGATCTGTCGCTCCAATAGGGGCTACAGTGGTATGACAAGTTGGATCTTGCTTCAAAAACACATATATTACATAGGAGGTAATACTTGGAGATTTTTATGCCAAACCAGAACTCTATGGATGAATATAGAACTTTGAATTTCATTTTTCGTGACACCTGTGGAAATCATTTGTAAATGTTAGGGGAATTTTGAACTAAGTGGAAACAAAGTCTGTGCCTGCCTCAAACTGTACAAACAGAGGAGTTCTGGAATGCAGACTACATTTGCAGAAATACTTGATACCATGTGTTGACACTTAAAAAAAGAAACTTTTATGAATGGGATGCTGTACTGGTGATTCACTGAATTCAACTGACCAGATGTTGACTAATTGGGAAAGACAGAACACAAGTTTAAGGCCGAATTAAAATGAACACTGCATAAAAATCGAATAAATGTATCATTAAAGGAGCAACTTGGAGAACATTAATATTCCACAGGTTAGTGCTGTCTGCCAGGTTAGACCTCTTACATCAATGATCAAGCAAAATCCAATATGTCTGTTCCAGTAATTCTTACTTTTCCAAACCAGCCCTATACCTGCTTTAGGATTATCAACCTGGATCCCCAAAGACTGACTTGTCATTCGACTTCGCAGTCTGACCTAACTACATTAAGTTAGTATTTCATTCAGTCTGCATCCCTTTTATGGTCCTGCCATGATCACCACTCAAACAAATTTCTGCCGGCTTATCTTTACACTAGCTCAGTGTATATAATCATAATTAGCAGGCCCTGTTCAAGTCGATGCTAAATTCCTCTACATTTCTGAGGTACCTCAATAGATCCACAGTCACGTCGTTAGTTTAAACGAGCGTGTATTCCCGGGAATAAAGTTATGGTTACGACAGTCCTAAATGTCAAGTTCAAGTCTAGAAATTTAACAAATGATGATTTTTCCTGTATTCATAGAGTGTGGTTGTTAAGTAATATATTTAATCACCATTCCCGACCTTTCTATAATTCCTTACGCTTGGACAATTTAACAATAATTTTTATAACATACTCCCTCCTGTTCAAATAAGAGAGCTCTGACGGCAGCCAATGTCGCGTGTAATACGTCAGCACAACAAACCCTTGCAGATAAATAAGAGAGCCTCTCACGAACTTTGAATTTAACCATGAGGAGTTTACAAATCGGAGTAAAGTCATATTAGCTGTATAAAACAAGAATTTCATGTAATTTATTATTAAAACATATAAACTGCATTGCAGCTTGAACCCATCAACTATAGTTTGCCATTTCCTGGACACGTCGTCTTACGGCAGTGTAGCAGTGACGTATGCATTAGCCAGGCAGCTAATGAGGAGAGAAGACTAGGTTGTGGAGTGTTGAAGCTGGATATCAAACCATGGAGACACTATACAGTTTACCGTTTATTGTGCTAGAATGTCCAAACATAAAACTCAAAAAACCCTCATGGCTGCACATGCCATCAGCGATGACCGTCTATGCTATCGTCATAGTGTCATACTTTCTTATCACCGGGGGTAAGTAATCGGGAACTGCTAATTTGCTAGCTAGTTTTTAGCTTACCATTATTTTACTAGTTTGACAATTGCAGTCAAGTGTCTATGTAATGCATTATTTAGTAGTTGCTGCTGCAGGAGCAAATGATACACACTTTGAATAAACGAGATTTGATGTCAGTCTCTTCGGCATCAGAGCAGCGATAATTAACGTTAGCTCGTTGGCTAACCTTAGTTATTTTAATTGGCTGAACACTCTGCTAAAACGTATAAGTCTATTTCAAATGGGTAACTGCAGATGTAGCTAAATTAAGAAGTCAGGTAGTTAGCGTCAGGGGAGAGCTTAGCTGTAAACTCACATTTTTGTTCGCTCTGACCATATTTTCTTCAGCCAAGTAGTTAACAACCTTGCAGCTCAGGTGAACATACTATCCTACACAATGGTCAGCCCGAAGTACATAGTGACTATACCACAGTGAAACTCATTTTTACATTTTTGCAGGCATCATCTACGATGTCATTGTGGAGCCGCCGAGTGTTGGTTCTATGACTGATGAACACGGTCACCAGCGACCAGTGGCCTTTTTGGCTTACAGGTACATTTCAGGCATTCAAGAACAGGCATCATTTATCCACATGGCGGTGCTCTGACATCTTTAGACTGAGAGTGATAGAATTGACTTCAGGTTTCCTGTGGCCCTACCTTCAATGTTCAGAAATATAAATGTAGGATAACTCTCTCTAATGATTTGCCTGTGTGCATGCATTTTTGATGGAAATGTCATCATCTAACACGTGTAATGTTCCATGGATTGCGCTGTATTGTTTCTGTCTCCATTGTGTGTGAAGTCCGTGTATCACATTAGAATTTCTTTTCTTTACAAATGTACACAGAGGGCTGTTTACTAGTATGTTCAGTACTGTTACATTTCGCACAAACCAGAGCCAGACTCTGAAAGACATCTCTTAAAATCTGAAACTTGTACCTCTTCCAGGGTGAATGGGCAGTACATAATGGAAGGGCTGGCTTCCAGTTTTCTGTTCACTATGGGAGGTCTTGGCTTTATAATCCTGGACCGCTCCAATGCTCCCAACATCCCCAAACTCAATCGTTTCTTGCTGCTCTTCATTGGCTTCGTCAGTGTACTGCTCAGCTTCTTCATGGCCAGGGTCTTCATGAGAATGAAGCTACCGTAAGTCATCACCTTACACTGATCTCATCTTATACCGAGACAGCAAATTATGTCGCTTTTGATGATGGTATGCGGTCGATCTTATCGTTCAGAGTGGTCGCTTCATATCATTTTCACGTTCCGTATGTTCTTGGCGCCCTCTAACATGTCGTGTCGTACTGTCTTGCATATCTTTATTGGCACTACATGTATGAAGTAGTATAGTATGAAACTAATGATGTGAAAATGTCTGTTTCTGCAGTGGCTATCTCATGGGTTAAAGCTGCACTTCACCCACAGTGCGGAACGCATTGAACATATCACAGGCAGAACGAGTGGACCCCTGATGTCCCATTCTACCCCCACCCCCCCCTCCCCCCGTGCCATGGAACACTGATTATGATTCATTTGTATGTTTTGGACAGTCTTACCCCACCCCTCATTTTTGATTGTTTGTGAGAGAGAGTGAACAAGAAAGAGAGACACTTTCAGCCAGTCCACAGGGGCTCTATGTTACCGACTGGAGCTCATATTCATCCTACCATGCAATATTTCATTAACAGTGAATACTTGATCCCATATGTGATGAGCATCACAGAGGGGTAAATATATTTTGTCAATAGAGAAGGGTAACCTTACACTGATTTGAATTTGTATTAGAACTCTTAATAGAAAATGTATGTGTGTGCAAAGTGGTCAGTCATTATCCTTGACTCATGGTTATCTCTGCTCATGCACTGGTTTTGTAGATTATAATTTGTGAAATGGCCTTAAAATATGTCAGATTGAATTTGTGATGTGCAGTTCTTTTTCTATGAGAAACCAAAATAAATCCTCTTTCCACAGTCCTGGTGTCTTTTTTTTTTTAAATGTTTTATGATTTGACACTCCATTAAAGTACTAATATGTAAAAACATTCTTATACATTGTTTACAGTTAGGAATTTCCATCCTTATTGTGAACTCAAGTCAGGAGCTTTAGGTGATGCACTCACATCCACTCTGAAATTAAGAACTCAATTTTGTTTTGAGAGAAAGCATGGTCATTATAACATTATTATACACTACATCAAAAACAACTTCATTAACACAACTTGTTTTAACTGTATAATTTTTTTTTTTCAAATCCATTTTATTGATAGAATACAAATTTTTAAACTGTTTGGTTTACAGACAAGCCTTGTGTAAATACAGCCACTTGACCCTGTTGCATGCAGTTAAAGAATGAATTGATGAAATAATGATTATATGTGACAAATGTTTGGTAGAACCAGTCAGGCCTCAATAATAGAGCATGGTTTTCCGAAACAGCATGAGAAATGGTTTTTAGTCCTCATTCTTGAAACAGATACTCATAGCGTCCGTAATTCTACTTATTATAAATTGCACATTCTGCCTAACAATACTTTTGAATGCTGTTCCTGCTGTCAAACACTAGGGGGAAGCATTTTGCTGAGGTTAATGTTACGTGGCCAGCTAACAGTGACATAGCCTCATAAATGTGAGAATTATCCTCAGCAGTGGTGACGTAATCATTTTAATTGTAACTGTGAACAAAGTGATTTTCAATAGCTTGTTTGACTTGTTAAACCTACTACAAAGCAAGATTAAGTGACCATAAGGAATTAGATGCATTTTAACAGAGCAGCACCTTCCGCATAGTTGTGGTTTTCATAATTCAATCATTTACAGCTGTTTGAAATGTATGTGCTAAATTTGTTGTTGAAAAGCACACAGTAATAAACTTTTGAGTGATTTAATCATTGAAATAGTCATTAGGAGTTTCCTGTTTGGATAAACCAGTCAGATATCCACTCTGATGCTCTGTTTAGACATGCGCACATATTTACAAACCCAAATTATTTCCAGGCTTACACACTTGTGTGTTGATAAGATCATCAAGGGTTTGTTGTAAACACTGAGGACAATTCAACCTATGTAGCTTATCTTACTTAGTACAATTGCCTATACTCAAATTACATTTTAAAACTAATTGCCGGCAGTCAACTCTCTAAACATACCAATTTGTCTTTGGCTAAGTGGATGTTACTGTTTGCTAAAAGTGAGAGTTGAAAGGAGGAAGAAAGCCTCTTTGTAAGCATGTTAAAAGTTTAAAACCATGGACAAAAAACAAACAAACAAACAAACAAACAAAAAACCAACCCCCTGCAAAGGAAAGTATGCAAAGACAGTATGTTATGAGAGTATATAAAAATTCAAAACTTGCTGTATCACAACATAACACTGGAAAACGGTAAAGAATTAATTTCCAACACCTGCTCTTTCTTACCCAGTCCACTCACACAAATTTTCCACGCCATTAATGTTTGCCTGGTGACAAATAGTTTATCATCCTTGTAAAGAGCAGTGAAACTCTCTGAGAACGCATTCTACCTGACGACACATGTACACGTGAACTTACACTAAAGGAAAAAAAAACCCCACGGATTTCCGTATTGATTTTAATACAGGGTTAAGATTGAATTGATTGAATACTTTTTGTTTAGATATGTGCCTCTTCATTATGCAGCCCTACACCCTTTCAAATAATATTTCAGAGGATATTTGTTTGAAATATGCAAAATGTATCATTAAAAATTTTTTCAAGGCCCTCAAAAGGGTGATTGTGCTTGAGCCGTCTATAGCGTAAAATGTATGTGAATTCAAACTTCCAATCACACAATTTATGTATATTTTGATTACACTCTTATTTTTCAGTACCTGTCTGAGAAATGAAAACATTAAGCTGGATGGATGCAATTCAGTTTATTTGACTGCCATTGCTTTGGGGAGCGCATTTAAGCCTGGAAAAGATTACAAGAAATGGAATGGGCTGATACTAATCATACGCTATGGCGTGATTCTTCCAGATAACTCCGGATGTAATCATTTGCATATTTTTCATCTCTCACTGTCATGTGTGTACTTCTGTTCCATGCAAAACTAACAGGCTAGAACACATCGGTGTGTTTTCACACTATTTAGGTTGACTTGAATCACGTCATCACTAACACGAAGTTACTGTTTAACATCTGAATCTGGTTACGAAACAAGTATTAAAAAAAAAAAAATTGGATGAAGATCAAGTTGAAACAAAAGCGTAAAATTCCTTTTTAAAATATCCTGCAGCATATGTTTGAGTATCTAAACACTTCTGAAATCCATTAAAACATGGAAGTTAATACCACAGAATTGAACACTAATCATATTATGTTGTTCCATGTGAATCTCCTGCAGCCAAACGCTGATACACACACGTGTGTAAGGCACGGTGAATTAACAGCCACTGTCTTCATTATGTTCTTATTCTCTTGGTGGGTTTCAAGGTAGGAGGCGGGTTAGAGATCAGGTTATGATGATCACTTCCATTTGTATGAGGACGGTCTCCATTTTCTTCATATGATGCCTGGAGATGAACAACAAAAAAAAAAGAAGCCATACTTAAGAGGAAAGTTTTTCAACACCAGATTTCACTGCGATTACTGTTATAACTAGAAAGTGGATTTAAACCCTGTCACAAAGTGGTCTAACATACCCCTAAAATTCTGGAATATTTACAAAAAAAATGAGGTGATTTTTCAAGACAAGCAAAAAAAACCCCAAAACCCCTACTATTAAGAAAGGAGTTCAGCACGTGTACATTTCCTCTTTCACAGTTTGTACTTTGTTGAACTTTTCTTTTTTTTACATACCTTTCTCTTTGCTCTCATCTCAGACTCTGTTGTAACAGGCATGTGGAGCCCCAAGGCCTTTTCAATGTCTTCACATTAAAACACAAGGGGAAAAAAAAAGGCAAAAATGAAAATCTTTCAAATCATTGGGACAAAGAGGAACTCATTCAATAAGGAACACTTAAAGGAAGTTAAGGGTACCTGCGAGAATTAGGTCGATCTTTTCCACGGCCAGCTCAGCGTCTTCTCGTGAGAAGCACAGGGGAGGTTTAAACTTCAGTACGTTGCGATGTGGGCCATCTGCACTAAGGAGGATATGCTGTTCCTTCAATCTGCGGCCATAAAACAGGGCATCTGCGATCACTTAAATTCAAAGTGATTAAGTCTGGCTTTGTCAGATGCTTTGCAAAACAAACAAACAGCAGTTCAGAAATAATAACACGCTTTTTAATTTAATTTTCTGATTTATTTCGATTTTAGAAGCCGGGATGTGCATTTAATGAACACGCCTCATAAATTTATGATGTTTTAAAAATGAATTTAATATGCTTTAACTACTACCGTAATAAATTCTTACAAACACACAAAATGTCTCACTTGTATATGACTTCTTGAGCTTCTGCTGTAGCTGGAGTTCGCTTGATTCGGTCTCGCACGAGTTCGACTCCAATAAACAGGCCACGCCCCCTGTGGGACATAATGTAAGCGCGAGCATGACATTTTGACCCTCAGCTCATTTTTCGACCTGTTATGTGTGGCCAGTGCCATTAAAATGCTGCAATTTCTAGATCGCCTCAGTTGAGACGACATTCCAACGGACTATAACTCAAGCAGTGACAACCTCACGAACCCCCACGGCCATGGGTGCAAAGTTCCTATCTCAGAAGTGCAAAAGTAAACTACAGGCATTGGGACTTGTTGTAACAAATGTCATGCTTTGTAGTACCGTTCTTAAGACATGATCTCAAAGTTACAAAGTGGATTCTCTTATCTATACTTGTCATAATGGAGAGGCAAAGTAGTGAAGCCCTTTTACCACAGTTTAAAAATCTAAAACACTTAACTCTTGGGACTGTGAGTCACTGAAAGGATGTCGAAAAACAAGAGGAATCAGTATGATAGACGGTGCATACCACTGTGAGGTAATTAAAGAGAAACATCGTCAGCAGTTAAAGATGCTGACACACAGGTTTTTTGGCCAGATGCTTTTGTGCTAACCTAATGTCGCCCACCAACGGATGTTTCTCCTTCTGCTCCTCCAGAAGTTGAGTTAGATAGTTTCCTACACGCAGTGCATTGCCTTGGAGATCTTCCTTCTCAATCACATCCAGCACAGCCAACCCAATAGCACAGGATACAGGGTTACCGCCAAACTGGAAATAGAAATAGCTCCAATGAGGCTTCAACTTCTTGCAATGAAAGCCCTCTTTAGGTCATCACCTGTGCTTACATTAAAACTGTAGTTAAGTTCATAATTTCAAGGCAAAATGAATGAATTTGCATTTGAAAGATTTGTCAATATAATGTCAAGGACAAACTGCTTCTGTTTCATAACTCATGGGCTATATTCCTGATTTAGGGATAAAGGCCAGAGTTTAATTACTGCTGCACTTATAAAAAAATTCTAAAATGGGTTTTAACTGACTATTGTCTTACTCTTAACTGTGTAAAATGCAAACTCAGTATCAATGTAATTACCACACAGAATTTGAACAAAAAGCACGTATCTTAAAAAGCTGATGTATGTGCACCGCTCTGACTGTATATCTCAACGTTATATTAAATGAATGAGAATCTACTGTATTAAGACGTCTGAAAAGAGAAGTTTTATGTTGTCTTTCTTACTGTGTTAAAATACTCCATTCCGGATGACTTGAAGCTCTCTGCTACCTCTCTTGTGGTTACCACACATGACATTGGGTGCCCGTTACCAATAGGTTTTCCCATAGTGACGATATCAGGCACAAAGTCCTCGCCCTGCAGCTGAAAAGCCCAGAAGTGGGTGCCCACTCTTCCGAAACCAACTTGCACCTCATCTGCGATGATGATGCCGCCTGCGTTCCGCACGTGCCTGTGGTGAAGGGAGGGAAGTGGTGTGCACAAGAATACACACGCATACGCACTTGCTATGAACTAGCACGTATGACGGTAGCTCACGCATGCACGCAGACAGTGTGAATGACAGTGAAATTTAGCTTGAAACACTTAGCTTGAAAAACGCATGAGCTTAGACATAAGACCAATTTTAAACTCTTACTGTAAACTTTAAACTTGGTTTTTTATGGCATGCATGGATAATCAAAAAAGTTGGACATTTATCAGAAAAAAAAATTATTATTATTTGCTGTTCTGCTGTTTCATCAGTGACATGTTGTGCTATCAGGTCATGCATGCAACCTTTCAGCTTTTGTTTAAGAAATTTTATGCCACTGTCAAAACCAGTCAAACAAATTTTAAAGTACACCATTTGTTTATCACAAATCTGTCTTCATGCACACATCTGACACATCTTTTAAATGGTTTTGAATAATGTGACCAAACCGGCTTATAAAACACCCCGTCCTTATCGTGACTACTGGGCTGAAGCAGAACAGATTGTAAAATATGTATTCATATCACTCATCAGCCAATTTGGCTTGATCATAATAATTTGACTGATGGTACATACTGTGCCACTTTTTGGAAGTAGCCCACAGGAGGAATGACTTGCCCTCCGCAACTCTGCAGCGACTCGGCAATAAAAGCAGCGATCTACACAAAAAAAGACCACGTCAGAGCCCAGCACCTAGCACAAGCTAGGACAACAGTGGACACCCGCTTTGAAAACAGCTCTGCCCCCTGTTGGGCTCAGGACATAAGCCAGCAAGAACGCACGTAATGATCGTAGATGCGTTACAAGAAGAGGTATCAATAAGCACGATAAGGGAAAGGACAGGAGACAGAGGAGGGAGAAGAATGAAAGGTGAACCAAACACTTTCTGTTACATCACATGTCACGATTCAGTACAATACATTAAACTCAAAGTTCCACAAAGCCAATTTTCCTCAACTTTAGTTGTTCACCTCAGATGTCAATGCACCATGACAATATATTGGGATTCCACTGTTCAGGAAGAAGGTGTTGCTAGATTTTGACTCATTTGTCCCTGGAACAGAGGGTTAAGTACCAATAGGAAGATCCAGACACATTCCTGCAAATCAGTGTGATCTTAGCGAGCAAGAGGTAGGCGTTTTCTGTGTAAACAGTCCACTTCTTGTTTGACCTGAGAAGGGTGGAAACAGCAAAAAGAGGGGGAAAAAATAAGAGAAATAAGAGGGAGGGAAAAAAGGGAGAAGAAGGTGAGGAAGAAATTGATTAAAATCAGAGAAAAGGAAAGTAGTCAATGAAACAGGGCAACTTGAGAAACCACATAGCCAAACAAGTCTCTCATCTAGCAAGCTAGGCAAATCCATACCGAAGGTACAGTAAGAGTTTAAGCACTATGTAATAATTCCTTACTAATCCATTTGTTTTGTAGAAGATTAGCAGAGAGTCTCTTCCAGTAAAAATGCCAACATCCTTGTGGCTAGAAAAGCAAGTCACAGCATCAAATTCCTACGCTTGTCTCGAATGAAGACTGAGCGAATGCTTTCTTTTCATGAGTCGTTTTATTTGTTTATTTTTCCAGAAAAGCTATTTTGCCCTTGTTTATTCACGCCACCGATCCTGTTAAAATGATATACGCGTGTGAGGTACTAAAAATACTTTGGCTGATCTGACGTTGAAAACACTTGAAAATAAATGTTTACCTTTCTTCCCTTTGCATGGGCCTTTGCGATGATGTCTTGCACGTCATCTGCATAGGCTGTCGCTGGGTCTGGGTGGTCCTCCCTGTATTTGCCTCGATAGATATCTGGACTTGGGGCCTGGAGATTATATATTTGATAAAACATGACTTTTGACTTAGCATAGATTCTCACTTTATTCCTGACCTAAAGGTATAAGCAGGCATCCAATGGGTACAGTAACTATGAAATAGCAGATTTTTGTCTCACTGAAAATGCTAATGGAGAAATTGATAAGATGGAATTAAGACCAGGAGGGTTGGTAGAAGGCTCAGACT
Organism: Chanos chanos; assembly: GCF_902362185.1. Taxonomy (NCBI): domain Eukaryota; kingdom Metazoa; phylum Chordata; class Actinopteri; order Gonorynchiformes; family Chanidae; genus Chanos; species Chanos chanos. The sequence continues at coordinate 32,580,342 of NC_044501.1, read as the reverse complement.
CCATTAAATATGTATGTGTGGTCGGTAAGGTATGCTGATTTGGCTCATTAACTGGTAATGCTATAGCGGTGGATCAGTGTAGCTTTGTCAGACTCCTACTACCTATGTGTGCAAAATTAAGAGATACACTGTTCAATGGAGGATACAAACAATAAATGAACAGGGAACAATTTTCAATATTTTCATGCAAAAATAAATGAAATTCATCACAATACTCTCAAATGTGAGACTCTTATTAGTTCAAGAAGAGACTAAAACTGATTTTTGGAGGACATTAAGTACTGTTCCCAACTGGACATGTGCTAAATCAATATCAGACCTTTTGGTTCGATACGGATACCAATTCTGGGGACTTTTAGTGACAATAGAGACTGATATTTTGCACAAACCAGACAATATCTTTGTTATGAGCTCATATTTTGTTACAGTCATAAACATAAGCACGCTGAATGATGGGTTTATCTGACTGGACTTACCACATGAACGTGTTGGCTCTGCTCTGCATTGGCCAGCTGGTGAAACTTATAGGGGCTGATATCAATGAGTGACGACACATGACCGTGGTACGCGCTGCAAAAAAAAAGGACAATGAACAAAGAACCGAGCGCACAGCTTGTACTGACAAAGGACAGAGTCTTTTAGCCTGGGAGTCAAAAATTTTCAAAGGGGGCTGCGGGTGACTGATGTCATCTCTTTTGAATGTTGAATGCTTTTATTTATTTATTTATTTTTAATCGGCACAATTCAAGACGCATGAACTTTATTGTAAAACCTGGATTAAATCAAATTACTAGGAGCACAGACTTGTGTATTTGTGAGTGTGTACGTATATGTTTTTCTTAAAGGAGTCCTATTTTTGCTTTTCAGATGAGATCTATCTATGGCCTGTCAGCAGAATTTAACACTGATAACATGTGAATCTCCTTCCATGGTGATGATTAGCAGGAACAAGATATGGTTAATATGTAACCTGTTGGCATAGTGCTTTCGGAAACTAGTTACTGTTTAGGTGCCTGTGCAATGGGAGAGAGGGACAGGGACGGTGGTGTTGACTCACTTGTCCAGTGTGATGATGTCTTTGTGGCCAGTATGCTGCCAAGCCAACCTCAAAGCGAGGTCATTAGCCTCTGAGCTGGAAGGCAAAGTTCAAACGTTCAGTGCATTGACTAGATTACTCAAAGTCTGTAGTTCCACTCCACTGTAGTTTTTCAGCAACCTTTCACATTCTAAAGCTTGTCAGACTTCATACCAGTGACAGAAATAGGCCTGTCTATGTTTCTGTGTAAGAGATGTCTAGTCCCACTTTATAGTAGTAATAGAATACTTTACATACATTTAAATATTCAATTTAATACAACAACTTTGAAAAAAAGACCTTAAGAATTCACACAATTTCCCCAAAGTCCTGAAAGTCACAGGCAATTTCAATCTGCTTTATTAAGCATGTAAAATAAAGGCAAAATGACAGAATAGATATTCTTGACACGAGTATTCATTCCAAACTTGCCGCAGAGACTATATAATCCTGTGGAGTACTCTCTGTTCCACATGTGTTTATGTTCCTGGACAAACCTGTAGGACTTGGCTGGCTGCCAGTCAAACCAGGTGTGAGCTGTACAAATTCAGCCATTGGCTAAAGGCGCATCAACTTTCTTTTTCTTTCTTTATTTATATACCGTGGAAGTATTTTCACAAGAGCATTGTCTGACTTTTCATGTTACAAAAGGAGCAGCTTATGAAAACTCAGGTAGGCTAACTAATTTATGTTTGGCTGAATCGTAGCTCTAACTTGGAATGAAACAAGAAAATCAAGTACAGTTAACCCTTCACATTCATAATCTGCACCTTTGTTTGATTGATAACCATACTGTTGAACAAGAACAAACTTGCTTTTTTTCTACCATGAAAGTAACCAATAACTTGTGCTTCCTTACATCCAACATACACATAGGCCAATGGTCTTTGCAAATGTCAAATGTCACAGCATTCCCATAAAATACGCAGATACATTACACACTCTGTACTACTGCATGGGGACAGACCTACCCGGAGTTGACAAAGTAGCAGACAGAGAGCTTTTCGGGAAGGGTAGCTTGCAGCCTTTGGGCATATTGAACTAGGTTGTCATGCAGGAACCTTGAGTTGGTGTTGAGAAGCTCCATTTGTTTCGCTCCTGCCTTGACTACGTCAGGATGACTGTGGCCCACTAAGGAAAAAGCAGGTTAAATGGTGAAACAATGTACGCTTTGACAAACACATCTCAGATATATCTGTCATTAACTGAAGAGACAGGTGAACGATTTCAATGCAACATTCACATTTGAAAAAGTTAAGTGGATTGCGTGAATTGACT